>NC_064620.1:95586590-95889621 GCF_023898315.1 Schistocerca nitens | reverse complement strand
TAGAGTTAGCTGCCATTCTTTACACCAATCACAAATCCTGTCCAAGTCATCTTGTATCCTCCTACAGTCACTCAACGACGACACCTTCCCGTTACACAGAAAAACGGTGGCAGCATGTTTATAAATATATTTATTCGTCTATGTCTTTGTTTATATCCGATGTATACTATTCATGAAGAAACTGGTCAAATATTTACTTTGTTTTAGAAAACACAGAGACATTACGCTGCTGGCCTAATTTTTTTTTGTATTCCTTTGATATATGTTTATTTAATATGTTTATGTATTTAATAATGTGTGTTAGAGTTTATGGTCCAGCCGTAGGAATATTTATTTAATTTCAAGTTATTTAAATGTAAATCCAGTATTTCGTATGTGTTTCAATATGTTTGTGAGTGTGCGTTGGCTTGGAGACATGGCGGGAGCGCTTGTAGCCAATCACACCGCTCGTTACTATACTACGGTAGGCGACTACCGAAGTCAATGGAGAGACTGGATGGAAGTGGGGGAGGAGCATCTGGTGGCACAGGACACGAGGGAGTGCTGAACGGGGAGGCGCAAATGACGGTTGCAGGAAATACTTGGAGAGTGTTGAGCAGTTTATGTGTAGTCGCGGGAGACAGAAGTATTTCGTAGTGCCGACTTGAGCACTTGTGAGATTTCCGTGGCTTCTGCAGTGAAGACGTAGTAAGCGTTTAGAAGTGAATATCTCGTGAGCTATGGTATTGCTCATAATTATTTACGTGAAGTAGCAATCTATTGTTTTCCTGTTATTCAACTTATATTTTAGTTAGTTGCTGGACCATATACACCAATAAATGTTTTACAGTTGTTGTTGTTGTGGTCTTCAGTCCTGAGACTGGTTTGATGCAGCTCTCCATGCTACTCTATCCTGTGCAAGCTTCTTCATCTCCCAGTATCTACTGCAACCTACATCCTTCTGAATCTGCTTAGTGTATTCATCTCTTGGTCTCCCTCTACGATTTTTACCCTCCACGCTGCCCTCCAATGCTAAATTTGTGATCCCTTGATGCCTCAGAACATGTCCTACCAACCGATCCCTTCTTCTGGTCAAATTGTGCCACAAACTTCTCTTCTCCCCAATCCTATTCAATACCTCCTCATTAGTTACGTGATCTACCCACCTTATCTTCAGCATTCTTCTGTAGCACCACATTTCGAAAGCTTCTATTCTCTTCTTGTCCACACCAGTTATCGTCCATGTTTCACTCCCATACATGGCTACACTCTATACAAATACTTTCAGGAACGACTTCCTGACACTTAAATCTATACTCGATGTTAACAAATTTCTCTTCTTCAGAAACGATTTCCTTGCCATTGCCAGTCTACATTTTATATCCTCTCTACTTCGACCATCATCAGTTATTTTACTCCCTAAATAGCAAAACTCCTTTACTACTTTAAGTGTCTCATTTCCCAATCTAATTCCCTCAGCATCACCCGATTTAATTTGACTACATTCCATTATCCTCGTTTTGCTTTTGTTGATGTTAATCTTATATCCTCCTTTCAAGACACTGTCCATTCCGTTCAACTGCTCTTCCAAGTCCTTTGCTGTCTCTGACAGAATTACAATGTCATCGGCGAACCTCAAAGTTTTTACTACTTCTCCATGAATTTTAATGCCTACTCCGAATTTTTCTTTTGTTTCCTTTACTGCTTGCTCAATATACAGATTGAATAACATCGGGGAGAGGCTAGAACCCTGTCTCACTCCTTTCCCAACCACTGCTTCCATTTCATGCCCCTCGACTCTTACAACTGCCATCTGGTTTCTGTATAAATTGTAAATAGCCTTTCGCTCCCTGTATTTTACCCCTGCCACCTTCAGAATTCGAAAGAGAGTATTCCAGTTGACATTGTCAAAAGCTTTCTCTAAGTCTACAAATGCTAGAAACGTAGGTTTGTCTTTCCTTAATCTTTCTTCTAAGATAAGTCGTAAGGTTAGTATTGCCTCACGTGTTCCAACATTTCTACGGAATCCAAACTGATCTTTCCCGAGGTCCGCTTCTACCAGTTTTTCCATTCGTCTGTAAAGAATTCGCGTTAGTATTTTGCAGCTGTGACTTATTAAACTGATAGTTCGGTAATTTTCACATCTGTCAACACCTGCTTTCTTTGGGATGGGAATTATTATATTCTTCTTGAAGTCTGAGGGTATTTCGCCTGTGTCATACATCTTGCTCACCAGATGGTAGAGTTTTGTCATGACTGGCTCTCCCAAGGCCATCAGTAGTTCTAATGGAATGTTGTCTACTCCCGGGGCCTTGTTTCGACTCAGGTCTTTCAGTGCTCTGTCAAACTCTTCACGCAGTATCTTATCTCCCATTTCGTCTTCATCTACATCCTCTTCCATTTCCATAATATTGTCCTCAAGTACATCGCTCTTGTATAAACCCTCTATATACTCCTTCCACCTTTCTGCCTTCCCTTCTTTGCTTAGAACTGGGCTGCCATCTGAGCTCTTGATATTCATACAAGTGGCTCTCTTCCCTCCAAAGGTCTCTTTAATTTTCCTGTAGGCAGTATCTATCTTACCCCTAGTGAGACAAGCCTCTACATCCTTACATTTGTCCTCTAGCCATCCCTGCTTAGCTATTTTGCACTTCCTGTCGATTTCATTTTTGAGACGTTTGTATTCCTTTTTGCCTGCTTCATTTACTGCATTTTTATATTTTCTCCTTTCATCAATTAAATTCAATATTTCTTCTGTTACCCAAGGATTTCTATTAGCCCTCGTCTTTTTACCTACTTGATCGTCTGCTGCCTTCATTACTTCATCCCTCAGAGCTACCCATTCTTCTTCTACTGTATTTCTTCCCCCCATTCCTGTCAGTTGTTCCCTTATGCTCTCCCTGAAACTCTCTACAACTTCTGGTTCTTTCAGTTTATCCAGGTCCCATATCCTTAAATTCCCACCTTTTTGCAGTTTTTTCAGTTTCAATCTGCAGATCATAACCAATAGATTGTGATCAGAATCCACATTTGCCCCTGGAAATGTCTTACAATTTAAAACCTGGTTCCTAAATCTCTGTCTTACCATTATATAATCTATCTGACACTTGTCAGTATCTCCAGGCTTCTTCCATGTATACAGCCTTCTTTTATGATTCTTGAACCAAGTGTTAGCTATGATTAAGTTGTGCTCTGTGCAAAATTCTACCAGGCGGCTTCCTCTTTCATTTCTTAGCCCCAATCCATATTCACCTACTACATTTCCTTCTCTCCCTTTTCCTACTACCGAATTCCAGTCACCCATGACTATTAAATTTTCATCACCCTCCACTATCTGAATAATTTCTTTTATTTCATCATACATTTCATCAATTTCTTCATCATCTGCAGAGCTAGTTGGCATATAAACTTGTACTACTGTAGTAGGCATGGGCTTTGTGTCTATCTTGGCCACAATAATGCGTTCACTATGCTGTTTGTAGTAGCTAACCCGCACTCCTATTTTTTTATTCATTATTAAACCTACTCCTGCATTACCCCTATTTGATTTTGTGTTTATAACCCTGTAGTCACCTGACCAGAAGTCTTGTTTTTCCCATGCCACCGAACTTCACTAATTCCCACTATATCTAACTATAACCTATCCATTTCCCTTTTTAAATTTTCTAACCTACCTGCCCGATTAAGGGATCTGACAGTCCACGTTCCGATCCGTAGAACGCCAGTTTTCTTTCTCCTGATAACGACGTCCTCTTTAGTAGTCCCCGCCCGGAGATCCGAATGGGGGACTATTTTACCTCCGGAATATTTTACCCAAGAGGACGCCATCATCATTTAATCATACAGTAAAGCTGCATGTCCTCGGGAAAAATTACGGCTGTAGTTTCCCCTTGCTTTCAGCCGTTCGCAGTACCAGCACAGCAAGGCCGTTTTGGTTAATGTTAGAAGGCCAGATCAGTCAATCATCCAGACTGTTGCCCCTGCGACTACTGAAAAGGCTGCTGCCCCTCTTCAGGAACCACATGTTTGTCTGGCCTCTCAACAGATACCCCTCCGTTGTGGTTGCACCTTCGGTACGGCCATCTGTATCGCTGAGGCACAGTAATAAATGGAATTCTTAAAGGTAATACTCATCATTTAAAGTCTTTAAAAAAGTAGCTGCAGATTTTATTTGTTGCAATCTTTCATTTATAAATTTCTATGTTACATTCAAAATTCTCAATTGCCGAGCGATAGGAACCTTCGATCATTCGATTCATGTGTATATTCTTATTGTATACTATAGACTCAGCAATATGTGGCTTGTAATGCGGCAGCTACGTATCCCAGCCTCTCGACAACGAAACCAGCCAAAACGTTTAATATTTCAACTCTAAGGGTACGTAGTTGAGGACCACCATTAATTTTCTTTAAAGCCCGCAAGCCCATCTACATCTACATGGATACTCCGCAAGTCAGACTTAAGTGCCTGACAGAGGGTTCATCGAACCACCTTCTCAATAATTCGATCGTTTGAAGATGGTGACTGAAATTTCGTGATAAGATTCCGCAACAAAGAAAGCTACCCCAAATCCTCCATCATAATTGTGACACTCTCTCCCCTATTTCTCCACAATACAAAACGTGCTGCTCTTCTTGGAACTTTCTCGATAGTACTCCATCAATCTTATCTGTTAAGGAACTCAGACTGCGCAGCAGTACTCCAAAGAAAGACGGACAAGCGTTGCGTAGGCAATCTCTTTCGTAGGTAGATCTTTTGCAATTTCTAAGTGTTCTGCCAATAAAACGCTATCCTTGGTTTGCCTCCCGCACAACATTTTCTATGTGTTCTTTCCAATTTAAGTTGTTCGTAACTACAAACAGCATAGTGAACGCATTATTGTGGCCAAGATAGACACAAAGCCCATGCCTACTACAGTAGTACAAGTTTATATGCCAACTAGCTCTGCAGATGATGAAGAAAATGATGAAATGTATGACGAGATAAAAGAAATTATTCAGGTAGTGAAGGGAGACGAAAATTTAATAGTCATGGGTGAATGGAATTCGTCAGTAGGAAAAGGGAGAGAAGGAAACATAGTAGGTGAATATGGATTGGGGGGAAGAAATGAAAGAGGAAGCCGCCTTGTAGAATTTTGCACAGAGCATAACTTAATCATAGCTAACACTTGGTTCAAGAATCATAAAAGAAGGTTGCATACCTGGAAGAATCCTGGAGATACTAAAAGGTATCAGATAGATTATATAATGGTAAGACAGAGATTTAGGAACCAGGTTTTAAATTGTAAGACATTTCCAGGGGCAGATGTGGATTCTGACCACAATCTACTGGTTATGAACTGCAGATTGAAACTGAAGAAACTGCAAAAAGCTGAGAATTTAAGGAGATGGGACTTGGATAAACTGAAAGAACCAGAAGTTGTAGAGAGTTTCAGGGAGAGCATAAGGGAACAATTGACAGGAATGGGGGAAAGAAATACAGTAGAAGAAGAATGGGTAGCTCTGAGGGATGAAGTAGTGAAGGCAGCAGACGATCAAGTAGGTAAAAAGACGAGGGCTAATAGAAATCCTTGGGTAACAGAAGAAATATTGAATTTAATTGATGAAAGGAGAAAATATAAAAATGTAGTAAATGAAGCAGGCAAAAAGGAATACAAACGTCTCAAAAATGAGATCGACAGGAAGTGCAACATGGCTAAGCAGGGATGGCTAGAGGACAAATGTAAGGATGTAGAGGCCTGTCTCACTAGGGGCAAGATAGATACTGCCTACAGGAAAATTAAAGAGACCTTTGGAGAGAAGAGAGCCACTTGTATGAATATCAAGAGCTCAGATGGCAACCCAGTTCTAAGCAAAGAAGGGAAGGCAGAAAGGTGGAAGGAGTATATAGAGGGTTTATACAAGGGCGATGTACTTGAGGACAATATTATGGAAATGGAAGAGGATGTAGATGAAGACGAAATGGGAGATAAGATACTGCGTGAAGAGTTTGACAGAGCACTGAAAGACCTGAGTCGAAACAAGGCCCCGGGAGTAGACAACATTCCATTAGAACTACTGATGGCCTTGGGAGAGCCAGTCATGACAAAACTCTACCATCTGGTGAGCAAGATGTATGACACAGGCGAAATACCCTCAGACGTCAAGAAGAATATAATAATTCCAATCCCAAAGAAAGCAGGTGTTGACAGATGTGAAAATTACCGAACTATCAGTTTAATAAGTCACAGCTGCAAAATACTAACGCGAATTCTTTACAGACGAATGGAAAAACTGGTAGAAGCGGACCTCGGGGAAGATCAGTTTGGATTCCGTAGAAATGTTGGAACACGTGAGGCAATACTAACCTTACGACTTATCTTAGAAGCTAGATTAAGAAAAGGCAAACCTACATTTCTAGCATTTGTAGACTTAGAGAAAGCTTTTGACAATGTTAACTGGAATACTCTCTTTCAAATTCTGAAGGTGGCAGGGGTAAAATACAGGGAGCGGAAGGCTATTTACAATTTGTACAGAAACCAGATGGCAGTTATAAGAGTCGAGGGGCATGAAAGGGAAGCAGTGGTTGGGAAAGGAGTGAGACAGGGTTGTAGCCTCTCCCCGATGTTATTGAATCTGTATATAGAGCAAGCAGTAAAGGAAACAAAAGAAAAATTCGGAGTAGGTATTAAAATTCATGGAGAAGAAGTAAAAACTTTGAGGTTCGCCGATGACATTGTAATTCTATCAGAGACAGCAATGGGCCTGGAAGAGCAGTTGAACGGAATGGACAGTGTCTTGAAAGGAGGATATAAGATTAACATCAACAAAAGCAAAACGAGGATAATGGAATGTAGTCAAATTAAATCTGGTGATGCTGAGGGAATTAGATTAGGAAATGAGACACTTAAAGTAGTAAAGGAGTTTTGCTATTTAGGGAGTAAAATAACTGATGATGGTCGAAGTAGAGAGGATATAAAATGTAGACTGGCAATGGCAAGGAAATCGTTTCTGAAGAAGAGAAATTTGTTAACATCGAGTATAGATTTAAGTGTCAGGAAGTCGTTTCTGAAAGTATTTGTATGGAGTGTAGCCATGTATGGAAGTGAAACATGGACGATAACTAGTTTGGACAAGAAGAGAATAGAAGCTTTCGAAATGTGGTGCTACAGAAGAATGCTGAAGATAAGGTGGGTAGATCACGTAACTAATGAGGAGGTACTGAATAGGATTGGGGAGAAGAGAAGTTTGTGGCACAACTTGACTAGAAGAAGGGATCGGTTGGTAGGACATGTTTTGAGGCATCAAGGGATCACAAATTTAGCATTGGAGGGCAGCGTGTAGGGTAAAAATCGTAGAGGGAGACCAAGAGATGAATACACCAAGCAGATTCAGAAGGATGTAGGTTGCAGAAGGTACTGGGAGATGAAGAAGCTTGCACATGATAGAGTAGCATGGAGAGCTGCATCAAACCAGTCTCAGGACTGAAGACCACAACAACAACAACTATAAGTCCTAGGTATTTAGTTGAATTTACGGCGTTTAGATTAGACTGATTTAACGTGTAACCGAAGTTTAATGGATTCCTTTCAGCACTCATGTGGATGACCTCACAGTTTTCGTTATTTAGGGTCAACTGCCAATTTTTGCACCATACAGGTTTCCTAAATCGTTTTGCAATTTGTTTTGATGTTCCAATGACTTTACTAGATAATAAACGACAGCATCATCTGCCAACAACCTAAGACATCTGCTCAGATTGTCTCCTAAATCGCTTATATAGATAAGGAACAATAGAGGGCCTATAACACTACTTTGGGGAACGCCAGAAATCACATCTGTTTTACTCGATGATTTTCCATCAGTTACTACGAACTGTGATATCTCCACCATCTCACCAATCGAGTCGCACAACTGAAACGATATTCCACAAGCGCGTAGTTTCACTACAAGCCGCTTGTGTGGCACAATGTCAAAAGCCTTATGGAAATCTAGAAATACGGAATCAATTTGAAATCCCTTGTCATTGGCGCTCAGCACTTTACGTGTCGAAAGAGCTAGTTGTGTTTCTCAAGAACGATGTTTTCTTAATCCGTTCTGACTGTGTTTCAATAGACCGTTCTCTTCGAGGTAATTCATAATGTTCTACAACAATATATGTTCCAAAATCCTGTGTGAGTAGTGTCTATTCTGCGCGTTTAAATGTCGCTGTTAATACACAGCGATAAACGAATATCGCACTAGACTAATTTGGGAGCGCTCTATCGAATGAGTACTTAAAATTCCAATTTAAAAATAATTTTATTTGTAACTGGAAACAAGCCGACGCCTTCTACTGATAATGGGCGTCACATGAAAGACGTCATGAGCAGTACTCCAATTGCGAAAAGCAAAATCGAAATGGGAAATATCTGCTGAAACACCAGAGAAAATGCCCCTGACGACTCTTATGAGAGACATCCTGTACACAATCTGTTTACTACAGTTTGTAATATACCACCTAAAATGGCCTCATGGTCTAAATTGCAATAGCGGGCTTTATGAATACAGTATATCATTTTACCTTCAAAGGCAACCATGGTATCAAAACATTATGTTTAACTGTTTGGTGATTGCATTTCACAGGTTCTTCCACGGTTCTGAAGTTATTTTCACAAAAATAAATGTAACTGGGCTAACAAACTGAATAAGTCATAATTACATTACTAGCCGGTAACGAGCTACCGGAGACCGCGAGTACGTTGCATCAGAATACTCAGAAACTATCCCTGAACTACCTCCTAAACTGTGTCAGTGGAGCTCGGTTTCACCATGTAAACAGCCACACATCTTCCTACAAGCAGCCACACATCTTCCTACAAACAGCCATACATCTGTCGACATACAGCCACACATCTTTCAGTATGCCTACGCCAGCATCAGTAACTGAAGTTTATATTTAGTATCTGATCTCACATTCAGTGTAAAAACAACATTTAAATTTCTGATCTTAAATTAGGCCTACCATTTTTCTATTATATGCATTGTTTCAGTTGTTGCACCACTCTAATCAATGACTTGAGAGAAAGAAAAAAAGGTTTTTGCCGATTGGTCCCAGCCTTATTATTCTGAATTACGCACATTAGGTAGGCCAGCTTCACTGACATTTGCTGATTTTGGAACCAAACAACAAAATCTGGAACCATTTACCAAACACCAGAGTTCAGGTAGACGGGAGGAACAATCTAGAAACTGATCAGATGCTTTGGCATCTGTTCTGATTCACATGAAATGACTCCAAACGTTATTAACCATCGACATTCTCAATTGTTTTAGTTCATTTGATTTTTGGTAGAATAGGACTATAGCTGACAAAATATAGCATTTCGTGAGTTGTGAGACGTGACCTCCACAGTTATATCTTGTGAAGATTTGTGCTGCACTGAGGCGCTAACTCGGGGCACTTCCATTATGGGGTATCCTTCCAACAACCCAGCTTTGGGGTCACTACATTTCTCGTAGTTTCCAGACGATGGATCTGAATGCTAAGCTTTCAGTTTGTTAACACTTTCGTTTAGTTACATATAATTTAGAGTGAAATGTTGATTATACACTTACGACGAGCAATACTGCCCATTTACCTTGTTTCCGTATGCCATTTCTGTATGTGAGCTAATGGAAATTGTTTTGTTACAGCATTTCGTGAAGCAGCGTTACGCATTCCACAACATCGTCGGAAGATACTATTGCGCAACGGTAAGTATACTACCGCTAATCGCGAGACGTGTTACTTGATATTACAACATAATGACTATCTGCATACATTCAGAAGTATCCGGAGTGTTTAACCAACCAGGAGACCTATCTCAATGCTTAATCGACTGTGACAGCATGTTAGCTACGCAGACTTGACAGTCTGGGATGGTATTTGATATTATTTCAGTGCTTACAAAGTCTACGCAAATTTACAAAGAGATTGTCAATATGAGCCCACTCTGCAATATCATGTTGCACCCACTCTGCCCTGGATGCACCGATTCGCTGGGATGGTTATCATAAAGCCGTTGTATCATCTTGTGAGGCAAGATGACCCACAACTGTTGTAAATGGTCATTCATGTCCTGGATACAGGTAAGAGGACAGGATTGACGTCCTAGCTGGTCTCACACATGTTCCATCGGGGATACATGGCTAGGGGAGAGGTTTGAGGATGTTGGCCATGATGATGATGATGTTTGGTTTGTTGGGCGCTCAACTGCACGGTCATCAGCGCCCGTACAAAGACCTAATTTTGACACAGCCCAATCTAGCCACTGTCACGAATGATGATGATGATGCTGGGTATGAGGTACCACCACATCACGCAAGCAGTTCATATAGCCACATGCCATGCGTGGATGAGCTTTGTCCTGTTGAAAAATGACACCACAATACTGTCGCATGAGAGGTAACACATGAGGATGCAGGATGCTCTGAGATGCTATGGTGTCGTCAGAGTTGCCTCAGTCACTACCAGCTGTCACCAGAAGTTATACTGGATGGCTCCCACACCATGACGCCAAGAATAACGACCCTGTGACTCTCCAAAACAATGGAAGGATGGGACCTTTCCTCAGATCACCGCCAAATTTGCCGACAGTGGTTCAAAAATGGTTCAAATGGCTCTGAGCACTATGGGACTCAACTGCTGTGGTCATTAGTCCCCTAGAACTTAGAACTACTTAAACCTAACTAACCTAAGGACATCCCACACATCCATGCCCGAGGCAGGATTCGAACCTGCGACCGCAGCAGTCGCACGGTTCCGGACTGCACGCCTAGAACCGCGAGACCACCGCGGCCGGCGCCGACAGTGGTCATCCGGGATAATGCAGAACAGTGATTCGTTGCTGACCACAGTGTAACGTAGCAAATTATTACGAGTTGTCATCTTGCATTGAAAGCGTGGCTTGTCGGGGAGTCTTGAGGAGAGCAGGTTCTGGTTCTCACGCTGGTACAACTGACGCTGGCTACTGGGCTGAGCGAAGCGTGTACTCGCTTAACGCTGAGTACAATACGTTACACACACTCTCTATGAATATGAAGAAGTACTATTAAATATTAATCGATCTTTTCCATACTTAGTATACCAAATGCTATGAATCACACGACCATTCTGTTAAAATTTCAAATCAATAACTAGAATACTTTCGGAGATATAAATTTTTACCTAAATCACATAATAACCGTGCTGGAATTGTGAAACAGAGTTAGGGGCTGTAATATATCTATAATATCAACTGAAACTACAACCAAGAGGATAGGTCCATATAATTTAACTTTCTGGAATTTTCTTTAGTTTCTTTACCATAGATTTCTGACGTAAGTAAAAGTACTTTGGAAAATTATTTTTTCATTGTGTTTTGGTTGTGTAAGTGTTTTGTAGAGACTGTGAGAGTGAATGGCAGTCATGCGTAAAATGAGAATGTGATATTTCATTTAAAACTGTGTAAATGTATTCGTGAGAAGTTGTCGTGTAATAGGGGAATTTGTAACGTATATCCGAGTGAGCTTGATTTTGTAAGAGGCAGCCAGAAGAGGAGTCGAGTATTAAATTTATTAGTAATTTATTTTGTGGAAAGGAACTGTATTTTGTTTTGATTTAACTTTATTTAGTTTCGGAACTACGAGATTTCTAGTCTAAATTACTTGTGACAACCTGATTGGCTGGCATTAGAAATACCGCGAGTGTAGAAGTGCTCCAGATGAACTGATTGGCTTCTTAACATACTAGCCAACAGGAATCCAACACTTCCCGCGCGTTTGATTAGGGCTCTGTGCCTCAGATCTATGAGTCGACAGAGTCGCTCGGGAGCCGTCTTCTGGTAAACTCCTACGTTAATCCGCGCTGATCAAGTCTGTACGAAAATGAAGAAATTTGCGCCGGCCGGAGTGCCCGAGCGGATCTAGGCGCTACAGTCTGGAACCGCGCGACCGCTTCGGTCGCAGGTTGGAATCCTGCCTCGCGCATGGATGTGTCTGATGTACTTAGGTTAGCACTATGGGACTTAACTTCTGAGGTCATCAGTCCCCTAGAACTTAGAACTACTTAAACCTAACTAACCTAAGGACATCACACACATCCATGCCCGAGGCAGGATCCGAACCTGCGACCGTAGCTGCAGCGCGGCTCCGGACTGAAGCGCCTAGAACCGCTCGGCCACAGCGGCCGGCCCAGTCATATCGTTGAATTTTAACCATTCCTACTGAAACGGCCTGTATACCCTAATAGGCTTGGTAACAACACTAATACACCCTGGTGCCCATTCTAAGCGTGCATGTAACAGGGAATTGCGACTCTAAACATTTCATATTCACTGATGGTTGTATATTTACGAAGTTAGATTGACATCCGACTATGTCTCCTGTGTGTTTCACTTCTTTCGTCAAGCTGTGTACTAAATGTGTGGAAATTAATAACTGGCATAAGACCGTGCGAGGTGTCGTTGGATATCTCCTGACATTAGCAACCAGAATACATTGCTACATCATTATCGATAATTTACACACAACCATTTAGCTATGAGATACTAAGTACCGCTGATGAATTTAATCACTTAATTTATCTCTCTCTCTCTCTCCCTCTCTCTCTCTCTCTCTCTCTCTCTCTCTCTCTCTCTCTCACACACACACACACACACACCGGCATGGCACAGAATAAAACAGACAGAATTAACTAACACGTTTAACGTGAACATTTTAATTAGATGATGCCTAGTAAATTATCCTGATTATCTTAGGGATGTAATATGCAGAATAACGTATTTTTTGAAACTTCCTGGCAGATGAAAACTGTGTGCCGGACCGAGACTCGAACTCGGGAACTTTGCCTTCATAGGAAAGTGCTCTACCAACTGAGCTACCCAAGCACGACTCACGCCCCGTCCTCACAGCTTTACTTCTGCCAGTACCTCGTCTCCTACCTCGTACGTACGAGGTACTGGCAGAAGTAAAGCTGTGAGGACGGGGCGTGAGTCGTGCTTGGGTAGCTCAGTTGGTAGAGTCTCCTACCTCGTACGTACGAGGTACTGGCAGAAGTAAGGCTGTGAGGACGGGGCGTGAGTCGTGCTTGGGTAGCTCAGTTGGTAGAGCACTTACCCGCGAAAGGCAAAGGTCCCGAGTTCGAGTCTCGGTCTGGCACAGAGTTTTAATCTGCCAGGAAGTTTCACATCAGCGCACACTCCGCTGCAGAGTGAAAATCTCATTCTGGAGCGGTATTCTCTGTAGCACCACATCTCAAAAGCCTGTATCCCTCTTTCCTTTCCGTACAGGACTCTGAATCGTGCACGTTTCACTTCCAACCAAGGCTACACCCCAAATAAATACACACAACCATTTACACACAACCATTTACCTACGAGATACGAAGGGCCGCTGATGAATTTAATCACTTAATATTTTAAAATTCTTTCTTTTTCAAAAGTCCTTCATGCCTTCTTGCTATTGCCAATCAGCACTTCATTTCTTCTCTACATCGCCCACCGTCAAATCTTCAGATAGTAAAACCTCGCCTGTTGCTTTTAGTGTCTCATTTCCTAATCTAATTTCTTCAACATTGATTGATGTAATTTGACTACATTCCATTAACCTGTTTCTACTTTCTTATGTTCATGTTATAATGTCTTTTCAACGCCGTTTCTATTCCGTTCAGCTGATTTTCCAAGTCCTTTGCCGTCTCTGACCAAAATTGCAATGTCATTGTCAAGCCTCATAGTATTTATTTCTCCTCACTGAACTTGAATTCCACCTCCATTTTCTTTTTTACTGGTTGCTCAACGTACAGACTAAATAACATGTTGGATAGGCTACTACCCCGCCCTTCTCCATTCTCAACCACTGTCCTGTTTCACCAATAATGGTTAGGGACAGTGTTCTCTGAAGCAAAAGAGATTTTTACACTTGCCTATGTTGTACGGAATTCACTGAGGTCTGCGAAAGTGTTAACGAAATTTGTAAAATAATACTTTCTCAAATTAAGTCGCGTTTGATTTACAGTATTTATTGGCACGTCGAGTTTTGGTAGCATGTTACCCAAATGCTATCTGTACATAAGTTGTTAGTTACAGATTCATCTGAAGTGCAATAAGACATTTTTGTTGGGTGTCCTAGTGAGTATTTGTTCCTAAACGTTGTTATCTACCGCCAAAAAATATTAAATCTGTGTATCGTGCACAAGTATGTGCGCTTTGTGTTTCAATAATCCAAATGGCCCTGAGCACTATGGGACTTAACATCTATGGTCATCAGTCCCCTAGAACTTAGAACTACTTAAACCTAACTAACCTAAGGACACCACACAACACCCAGCCATCACGAGGCAGAGAAAATCCCTGACCCCGCCGGGAATCGAACCCGGGAACCCGGGCGTGGGAAGCGAGAACGCTGCCGCACGACCACGAGATGCGGGCTTCAATAATCCCAAAGATATCTTTAGTCACATGTTGTGGCACTATATCCGTCTCCTAACATAAACAACACCATGTCTTTATGTTAAGATAAGAATACATACTTCCTTGTGCACTTATATCATGGCACAGATTTTATCAGTTTTTGTCAACTTATTGACTTTTACTCAGATTATATTCCAGATTTTTTTGTATGGGAGAAATACTCAGTAATTCCTTTGGTATTATTATTAGATAAACAATACCGAAGCCTCTTCACTATCAATGGAACAAGCAGTCAACATTAGCGATATTTTTGAACATATTTTCATTATTAAAGCTAATTATTGACGACTTCTTCCATAAAAGATCTTAAATAATACCTAAATGTCACTGAAGAAGTTAGTAAGCACATAATAATCACTTTATATAGCCTGTGCCGTGATGTGTATATGCCTGTACAAAAAAATCTGTATTCTTAGTGAATGTATAGGCGTGAATCACAGGCGTGTTAACAACTGTACGGGAATGAGTGAACTCATTGTGCAGTTTTTGTTTTTGCGCCACATAGGGATGTAAATTCCACAACATGGAAGTAAAGTTACCTTTGGAAGTATTTTGGAGGTATCTAAATATGTAGCAATATAATGGTCCACACTAATGTCAAGTTTAACTTTTTTGGACATGGGAAGCAACATTTAGACACACAGTCCCACTGGCACACCCAGAAAAAAATCTTTTCACTCTTAACATAAAACTTTAATTAATCATTAATGTATTAGATTTAGCAAGGTACCTAGTGACTGATGCACGCTGCCAAGTGCATAGTGCTATAGTTGCTGAAACTGAGAACGCGTTATTTTCTAAAAGTAATTCTTTTTGTTCATAAGTGATTGCATAAGAGGAAAATTAATTTTCATCGAGATAACGCGTTTGCCTACCTTGGAGCTTTATTGTGGGAGAAACTGACGAACTAAATGATATGTTGGTGAATGTGCCAACACCTTGTAGATAGAGGAGGCCGAAATGCACGCTATCTAACGCAGACGGGCGTGAATTCTGGAACAGGATAAGTAGTGAATTCTAATAAGAAAAGTATGCAGCTCCTCTAATACTTAACTTTTATTTATCCTTGTTGTGAATACAGCATTCTTGATGAGACATTTCATACGATAACTATCAAACTATGTAAGGCTAATGGCGCCTTGCTAAGTCGTAGCCATTAACTTAGCTGAAGGCTATTCTGTCTCTCGGCAAATGAGAGCAAAGGCTTCGTCCGTATAGTTGCTAGCAACGTCGTCGTACAACTGGGGCGAGTTCTCGTACGTCTCTCGAGACCTGCCGTGTGGTGGCGCTCGGTCTGCGATCACCCAGTGGCGACACGCGGGTCCGACATGTACTAATGGACCGCGGCCGATTTAAGCTACCACCTAGCAAGTGTGGTGCCTGGCAGTGACACCACACTAAAAATATCAATTACTGGGAGATTCGAAACTTTAGTACCCTCAGACTTCCACCTATTACCACACCTAAATAAACTTGTGGCTTAATAACTTTTTGGACCCAGTGAAGCTTGTGGTAGCTGTGATTGAGCGTTTCGCTTGACTGCATATGATTAGAGTCGGTGACCTCGCTGCCAACAGACGGAGCACGCGGAGCCGGCAACTGTGCTCTGCGACGGCAGGTAAACAGTACGTGGACTGTGTAGGGCCTTCTGCGCTGAAGGTCGAGCAGAGGCGGCACGCTGTGGCGGGCTCCAGTAAACACAAGCCTTTGTTGGCGGAAATAGTCCAAGGGCATCCGACATCAATAAGGCCGGCTGTGCAGAGGGAAGTGGGGAGTGGTGACAGATGGCGCAGCGTCTCGGGAGGTCTGTAGCAACGGTCACAGGATAGCCCTGACACCTAGCGCCCAGGTAAACGATTCAAGTCTCGGCGTTGAAAATAAAAGGAGCAAACAGCTACTTTTTTTTGTTTTATTATTCATTCACGAAGTGTGTCGAGATCACATTCTCATATTTAAATGTATTAAAATACCTTTAAACTGAGGTGACAAAATTTGTGGGTACCTCCTAACTTCGTGTCGCACCATTTTTTGTCCGGCGTACTGCAGCAACTTGATGTGGCGTGGACTCAACAAGTCGTTAGTACCCTGTAGAAATATTGAGCCATGCTGCCTCTATAGACGTCCGTAATTGCGAAAGTGTTGGCGGTGAAGGATTTTGTGTGGGCGAACTGTATGGCTAAAATATTCGCTCGGATTGTCCAGAACGTTCTACAAACCAATCGTGAACAACTGTGCCCTGATGACATGGCGTATTATTATCAATAAACATTCCATCGCTGTTTGGGAACACGGCAACCGTGAATGGCTGCGGATGATCTCAAAGTAGACGAACACAACCATTTACAGCCAGTTATCGGTTCGGTTGGACCAGAGGCCCCAGTCTGTTCCGTGTAAACACAGCGCATACCATTGTGGAGCACCTCCAGGTTGGACAGTGCCTTGTTGACAAATTCGGTCCATTGCTTTGTGGGGTCTCCGCCACACTCGAACCCTACCATCAGCTCTTACCAACTGAAATCACGTGACCAGACCACAGTTTTCCAGTCGAGAAAGGCTCAACCGATATGATCACGAGCCCAGAAGAGGCGCTGCAGGCGATGTTGTGCTGTTAGCAAAGGCACTGGCGTCTGTTGTCTGCTGCCATAGCCCATTAACGCCAAATTTCGGCGCACTGTCCTAACGGATATGTTCGCCGTACATCTCACATTGATTTCTGCGGTTATTTCACGCAGTGTTGCTTTTCTGTTAACATTGACAACGCTACGCAAAATGCCGCTGCTCTCGGTCGTTAAGTGAAGGCCGTCGGCCACTATGTTGTCCATGGCGAGAGGTGATGACTGAAATTTGGTATTCTCGGCACACTCTTGATACTGTGGATCTCGGAATATTGAATTCTCCAACGATTTCCGGTGTCCCATGGTTCTAATTGCATCTGCCATTTCGAGTTGAAAGTCTGTTAATTCCCATTGTGCAGCCATAATCATGTCGAAAATCTTTTCATATGAAATCACCTGATCGCAAATGACAGCTCTGCCAAGCACACCTTATGTACACGATATTATTGCCATTTTTATGTACAGGGTTATTACAAATGATTGAAGCGATTTCACAGCTCTACAATAACTTTATTATTTGAGATATTTTCAAAATGCTTTGCACACACATACAAAAACTCAAAAATTTTCTTAGGCATTCACAAATGTTCGATATGTGCCCCTTTAGTGATTCGGCAGACATCAAGCCGATAATCAAGTTCCTCCCACACTCGGCGCAGCATGTCCCCATCAATGAGTTCGAAAGCATCGTTGATGCGAGCTTGCAGTTCTGGCACGTTTCTTGGTAGAGGAGGTTTAAACACTGAATCTTTCACATAACCCCACAGAAAGAAATCGCATGGGGTTAAGTCGGGAGAGCGTGGAGGCCATGACATGAATTGCTGATCATGATCTCCACCACGACCGATCCATCGGTTTTCCAATCTCCTGTTTAAGAAATGCCGAACATCATGATGGAAGTGCGTTGGAGCACCATCCTGTTGAAAGATGAAGTCTGCGCTGTCGGTCTCCAGTTGTGGCATGAGCCAATTTTCCACGGGCTTCGCGTGAAACTTGCCCGCACGCGTTCAACCGTTTCTTCGCTCACTGCAGGCCGACCCGTTGATTTCCCCTTACAGAGGCATCCAGAAGCTTTAAACTGCGCATACCATCGCCGAATGGAGTTATCAGTTGGTGGATCTTTGTTGAACTTCGTCCTGAAGTGTCGTTGCACTGTTAAGACTGACTGATGTGAGTGCATTTCAAGCACGACATACGCTTTCTCGGCTCCTGTCGCCATTTTGTCTCACTGCGCTCTCGAGCGCTCTGACGACAGAAACCTGAAGTGCGGCTTCAGCCGAACAAAACTTTATGAGTTTTTCTACGTATCTGTAGTGTGTCGTGACCATATGTCAATGAATGAAGCTACAGTGAATTTATGAAATCGCTTCAATCATTTGTAATAGCCCTGTACATATCGCTGTTCTATGACTTTTTTCTCCTCACTGTATGTTCTGCTTAAAATATATCTCGCTTTATCGTTTCTTACAGCCCATCCTACCCTCCATTCACCCCAACGATTCCTCCAAAACCATTTCAGGAACTTCACTTCCTGATGCAACCAGTCTTACTTTACCACCTGCCCTTCAAAACTCTAGGCATAAGTTTACAAGGAAAATCTTCCGAACATTCCGCTTCAGATACCATTATCTGACAATCGAGAAGCGTCCTGCCCACCGAATTAAATCCCTAAAAACCTGGAGCCCCCACCTGCCAACGATCCAAAAGAAAGCCCACAACAGACACAAGATACTAAGGGGCCAAACATGAGGATTAAACCCCACGGCCATCATCCACACATACAATTCATTCCATCCTTACTTATGCCAAAGTAACATGGACTTCCGCTCCTCCCAATACTAATGACTCTCTCCAAATTTTGGAATGACATCTACTACACTTAGATTCCCATATTCAGCTACGTTCGCCCAGGTATATCCTCCACCAGCTCTTAAGCTTCCCACAGCATCTCACACATCCTGTCATTCAAAATGAAGGTTCAGTTCACATGTCCGAGGTAACCTGGATAGATTTTAATTGAAGTAATTCTCGGAAGAAGGTGCTAGCCCTCAGTTGAGTAGGAATTAATCAGATAACTTTGTTGTAGTTGTGGTCTTCACTCTGAAGCTCTCGATGCTACACTGTCCTGTGCAAGCCTCTTCACCTCTGAATAATTACTGCATCCTACATCCTTCTGAATCGGTTTACTGTATTCATCTCTTGGTTTGCATCTACAATTTTTACCCTTCACACTCTCTTCTCCCATCCTCTCTCTCTGTCTATCTTCTCCTGTAACGAAACCTACACAGCAGAGGCTGGAAAACTGTTTGATGTCCATATCTCTGGTCCTGTGTGAGCTAGGCGATACTGATACCCACAGTACCATATCTCAATGGCCCAGCAGTATGCAAACCACTTGTCTCCTCACACACTCCCCATCTTCTACATTACACTCTCTTTTTCTTCCACCCCTGTTCTCACACTGATACTTACTTTCTCACCTGCCAACCACCCCTGTCCATCTTTATGCCTCCTACAACTCCCCCACACCCTCTCTCTGTGCTGTTCTCCTCCACCCCCTCTCTGACCACCTGTTCCTCTCCTCTCTCTCTTTCCATCTACACCTCCTCCCCCCCTCTGTCTCTGTCCATCCCCTCCTAACCCCCCCCTCTCTCTCTCTGTAATCCCTGTCTGGAATGGTGAGCCAACACTACTCTCAGACAACGCATCTGTTGTGCATGGCACCTAGAAATCAGGGGCTGAAAAACTGTTTTTCGTCATATCGCTTCTCCTGTTGGAGCTATAAGGCTCTAACTCCCACAGTGCTGACACTTATGAAGTTTGCTGTTTGTATACCCAATTTGGTTGAAATCAGTCTAGGGGTTTTGGCAGATATGCTGGACACACACACACACACACAAACACACACACACACACACACAAACACACACACACACACACACACACACACACACACACCACACTGCTTTATATCTCCACACATGCCAACTGGACTCCCCCCCCCCCTTCATCCCCCCCCCCCCAACATCAGTTTATCGGAACTATGCTGAAGGGAATTAGTGCTACAACATATCCTAGGTTCTTGCTACCTACCTGGTCTTGATTTAGTTAATTTCTTTGCTCTCTGTATTTCCTTTTCAGTAACTAGCACTTAGCTTTCCGCTCTTATTAACTCTTGTGCAATGTTTTCTCAGTGATCTCTGTCTCGCTCTTTACTGTATCTTTCTCCTTTAAGCTCTCAGGTTTTCAAATCTTATCCGGTGCAGTGCCCAACAATCAGTCTTCCCTTCTCAACCTGTCCGATAAGTCTCCCCTGATGAGGGGTTCTGGGAGTCTTTTCCGTAACTTTCCCCATTTCCTAAATCTTGCCAGTCCTTTTCCTTTATTCCTCTGCCTTCCCCTTCAGTCCTTCTACCAAAGGAAAGAGACATCGGCTCTGAAAGCTTGCACATTTCCTTAAATTTTATGTTTTGTCTCTTGTCACTGTTTGGTGAGTAGATTTTTTTGCTTTTCTAAAAACTGATTATTTTCTTTGATATATGTATATATATTTCCAAGTATTTGCATCAAATGTTTATTGGTGATAGATAAGGTCATGGTGAATAATTACAGTTAGACACAAAATGGTCGCCGGCCATTGTGACCGAGTGGTTCTAGGCGCTTCAGTCCAGAACTGCGCTGCTGCTAGGGTCGCATTTTTGAATTCTGCCTCGGGCGTGGATGTATATAATGTCCTTAGGTTAGTTACATTTAAGTAGTTCTAAGTCTAGGGGACTGATGACCTCAGATGTTAAGTCCCATAATGCTTAGAGCCACAAAATGGTCACTGACGCATCCCTGTGACTCTAGGAATCCTTTAGTTTTCGCGGATCTGAAACAACAAAATTTCCCGAACTAGCAAGGCGAGTGGCGCCGGAGGTGTATCAGATGGTTGCCTACCTGCAGGCACCTAGCACTACTTCCAGGGTTTGACCTGTAAAGGCATATTTTTAAAATTCTCAATAAATGGGCGCTGGTCTCACTAGTGATATTGCCAAACTGGGAGGGTCCTAGAGGAACCCTTTTCCATTTTGTTCACGCGTGCCAATGTCGCACTCCTCCATGATCATGCAACAGGAGAGTGTGAAACAGAACTACTGAAAAAGCATAAGAGCCCTTTGCTGTTTCGGATCACGTTTAAATTTCGTCGAATGGTGGTTTCACCCTGTATACCAGAATAAAAATTACAGCCGCACTGCACTCCAAAGTGATGAGATCATATTCAGTGTGGTTCTTAGATAACCTCAGAGAAGGGTTGAAGCGCCAGGGTGGTCAGCAATATCAAAGAATGTCAAAAAATCTTCCTGTTACTCACTGCACTGGGAACTATAGTTTTCAACCGTGGAATGCACGGGAATCAACGTTCCAAGGGAAGGGGTGGTTTCACTGACGCCCTATAAGCCATCCCCTGAGGCGTTTTAGTGTCGATTCTGAGCCGCGGTGTGCCTGAAATGATTTCCCAGCCACTCATAAGAAAACTGCGTAATTTCAACGCTGTGTGTCGCGGTTCCGACCTCCACCACAAAGGCGTCAAAGGACGGGGGGTAATGTGGGTCAGAGGGGGTGTGAAGACCTCATCATCGCGTGACACGCCACGCTGACGTTAGGCAGGATTGTGGTGAAATTTGGTGCCAGGGGGCATCATTAACCCACCTTACACGACACATGAACTTCTAAGCTTCTGGCCTTCATTTCGCATGTGTCGACAAGTTTCTGTTGGAAGAATCGTCGAGCCCGATGACGACATCGCAGGGCGCCAGACTATTTCAGCATTATACAGGAAGGTAGTAGGCACCTTAGAGCCAAATTTCAAACTTAGGCATCGCAATGGGAGGCAATTACTGGGCTTCGAACAAGTGATCCTTTAATTCTGCTGTGCAGTTCGTATGTATAAAGTGAGTAACGGGTGTAAGTAGAGATATTTCTATATGTGGTACTTTAATACGTGCACACATTATTGTATTGGTTGTTTTTTGTCTTTTTCAAACAGCCTTCCCACAAACAAGTCACAGTCTTCACGACGTGATGTTTTTTGCATGGTCGTAACTGCATCACTAAGTGGACTACTCCTGTCAGTACAGACTCACCATTTTGCGTCCACTCTGTAACACCTAACCCTAACCTGCTGCCACGGAAAATAAGCATTATTGACTTTCTCTTACCACACATACTTGGTAGTACCACTCATAATAGGTAAAACCAATTATTAGTCTGCAAATGGCGTAAATAGTCATGTCATGTTGTTCAGTACACCAAAAGAAATATCTGCACTGTATATAGCGATGAGAAAGAGTCTGAAAAGGTTGTAAGTGTGTTTTAGGGTAGGCTGTGCTAAGAAATAATTGTTAAGAAAAAATTACATATATTGCACCGTTCCCATTTAATTACCTATGACGATAGCCAGTCAGGTCCTCGCGCGCAAATTCATTCTGCCTGCCAGAGACGGTGTGGCCAAATGTGCTATTCGGTTGGTTTCCTAACTTACACTTATCATTCCCGATCGACACTGTAACTGGTAACGAGCATTTGAACAAATGGTAACCCGAGGACCCACAGTTGTCGGTGAATTACTGCATCTTAGCGCGTGGAGTACCTTGAATTTGCGCCCCAGTGGCCTGATTCGCTATCTTCAATGCTAAATAATTCGGAAACGGCGCAACGTATCGATTTTTTTTCTCAATAATGATTTCTTAGCAGAACCTACCTTGCAAAACCTTTACAAGTTTTCCACACTGTTTCTGACCACCCTATGTATATAATCTTTTGTAGTTACTGATTTGTTTCTCTTTTCTAAGAAATGTTGCACAACATGACTATAACACAAGGACTTGCTTTGGTTTGAGTATTGTGTATTAAACCGGGGACCTAGAAACGCTGGAGAGGCTTCGTCCCGCTAGCCCTCAGTGGTTAACAACCCCACAACAGGCCACAGCACCCCGCCCCCCGCCCCCTCCCCTGCTCTGGAACGTCTCATACCAGACGAGTGTACCCCCAAATGTTTGCGTCCTAGAGTAATTTTGGTGTACGTGCATGGAGACAGTGATTGCGCAGCAATCGCAGACGTAGTGTAACTGAGGTGGAATAAGGGGAACCAGCCCGCATTCGCCGAGGCAGATGGAAAACCGCCTTAAAAACCGTCGACAGGATGGTTGACACACCGGACCTCGACACTAACCCACCGGGTGGATTCGTGCCGGGAACTGGCATGCCTTCCCTCTCGGGAAGCAGCACGTTAGACCGCGCGGCTAGCCGGGCGGGCTGCTTCGGTTTACTCTTAGAAGCATAAAGTTTTATCTATGACTATCGCTGTAGTTACTAGTAGTGTTACCCCAGATGCATGCGCATTCGCTCCACAGTGTAAAGTGATTTAAAAATCTTGCAAGCGACTCACTTCCAGAACGACTGAAAGGGTGTCAGTCGAAATATCGGAACAGGAATTAAGAATATCCCGGATGCACTCCCGAAACGTGATGGAACATCTACAAAGACTTCAAGGGATTAACATCAGTACAGAAAGAGACCACTACATTCTGCCGCAGCCATGGAATATGTCTAATGTGTTGTAAATGTAAACACATTAGGTAACTATAGCATACTGAAGTTTTATAGGGAGGCCTCCTGCAGACTGTCAGAGTTGTTGAATAGGGGGCCACATTATTTAGTGAGATACGATAACAGACGACACTATCCGATGAAAGATCATAAGCCAAAATGATGTGGGCAATACAAATAGAAATGCTGAAATGTAATGTAATCCGTAACCGCACTTAAGCTTTATTTTAATAGTATTATGGTTAGTTGCTGTACGGTTAAATACACATGTACTGTGTTGCTGCATAAGTTCGTAGCACTTTTCCATAAGATTAAAAAGCACGACAGATACACATAACAGAGTCTTTAGTAATCAATAATCACAGCATTCACACAAGGTTGGCGCCGGTGACGACACCTGCAACGAGCTGACATGAGGAAAGTTTCCTACCGATTTCTCATACACAAACAGCAGTTGATAGGCGTTGCCTGGTGAAACGTTGCTGTGATGCCTCTTGTAAGGAGGAGAAATGCGTACTATCACGTTTCCGACTTAGATAAAGGTCAACTTTGATAAAGGTCGCGATTGCGGTTTATCGTAACGCGACATTGCTGCTAGCGTTGGTCGAGATCCAATGACTGTTATCAGAATATGGAATCGGTGGGTTCAGTAGGGTAATACGGAACGCCTGCTGCATCCCGACGGCCTCGTATCACTAGCAGTCGAGATGCCAGGCATCTTATCCGCATGGCTGTAACGGATCGTGCAGCCTCGTCTCCATCCCTGAGTCAACAGATGGGAAGGTTTGCAAGACAACAACGACGTTTGCAGCAGCATGGACTATCAGCTCGGAGACCGTGGCTCCGGTTTCCCTTGACGCTGCATCACAGACAGGAGCGCCTGCGATGGTGTACTCAACGACGAACCTGGGTGCACGAATAGCAAAACGTCATTTTTTCGGATGAATCCAGGTTCTGTTTACAGCATCATGATGGTCATATCCGTGTTTGGCGACATCGCGGTAAATGCACATTGGAACCGTGTATTCGTCATCGCCATACTGGCGTATCACTCGGCCTGATAGTATGGGGTGTCATTGGTTACACGTCTCGGTCACTTCTTGTTCGCAATGACAGCACTTTGAACAGTGGACGTTACATTTCGGATGTGTTACGACCCGTGGCTCTACCGTTCATTCGATCCCTGCAAAACCCTACATTTCAGCAGGATAATGCACGACCGCATATTGCAGGTTCTGTAGGGCCTTTCTGGATACAGAAAATGTTCGACTGCTGCCCTCACCATTACATTCTCCAGATCTCTCACCAATTGAAAACGTCTGGTCAATGGTGGCCGAGCAACTGGCTCGTCACAATACGCCAGTCACTACTCTTGATGAACTGTGGTATCGTGTTGAAGCTGCATGGACAGCTGTAACTGTACACGCCATCCAAGCTCTGTTTGACTCAATGTCCAGGCGTATCAAGGCCGTTATTACTGCCAGATGTGGTTGTTCTGGGTACTGATTTCTCAGGATGTATGCACCCAAATTGCGTGAAAATGTAATCACATGTCAGTTCTAGTATAATATATTTGTCCAGTGAATACCTGTTTATCATCTGCATTTCTTCTTGGTGTAGCAATTTTAATGGCCAGTAGTGTACATTGTGACATGAGATGATACATAGAAAAGCCAATCAATGGTGTGGGGCCACGGTAGCTCGCCAAGTAAGCCTTTAAAGTGCTGCCAAACATTTTCTGCACGAAAACTCATGATAACTTTTTTCTTTACCTTTTTTCGTTTGGCAGTAGTGGGGGGGGGGGGGGGGACAGGAAGGAAGTATTCCTTGCTTATTTTATGCCACGAGGCAATACAATGAACCCCGAAATTTACTGCGAAACCTTAAAACAACATGCCTTTTGTTTTCAATGGCTCTTCTGAACTTGTTTAAGTTTTGGCATCGTTTTCTTTCACGATAACGCTCGGCCAATTACTGCCGCTCGCACACAAAGTTGCTTAATTGTTTCAACTGGCAATTACTTGATCAGCCTCCGTGCAGCCCTGATTTGTCACCTAGTGATTTTCACCATTTCCGAAGATGAAAAAATTATTAGTCTCACGGAGGTTTGAAGATGACGAGTTAAAAAAGTGTCTCAAAGAGTGGCGTAGATCACAGATAGCAGAATTCCACGAGGGCGTTGAAAAAGTCATTCGTCGATATGGCAAGTACAGCAGGCAGTTATGCAGACCCATAGCTGACAATTATAGCTTTACATTGTACGACGGCGTGACGAAAGGTGATCCCTCCGAATTTTTTAAGGAAAAACTCTTAAAAGTTTTTCATAAAACAAATGTTCTTAACACTCTGCATCTTTATTATTCATATCTACATATTTGCAGCCCTCTGCCGCTAGAGGGCTCTGAATTGTAGCGTGTAATATGACGATGTGTAACGTAGCTATGTCGATGCGTGAGAAACCTCGTGCTGTAGTCGAATTTTGAATTTGAAGAGCTCATCCACCTGCGGAGCACTCTCTGCTTCAGCATAACGATGCCAGACCGCCCCCCCCCCCCCCCCCCCCATGCGCTGAGACCTCTGCAACAATCCGACCCCTTGGGTCATCGATCATCCTCCATACAGTCCAGAGTTAGCCCGATCCGATTTTCGCGTGTTACCAAAACGTAAAGAACGCTTAGGAGGACTCCATTTTGATAGTGATCAAGCAGTGTAAGCGGGGCGGGGTTGTGGTCCCGTCAACAAAGTCAGACATTCTAGAGTCACGGCATCAATAAATTCGTCTCTCGTCGGGAGAAATGTGTGTGTCGCTAAGGTGACAACATCGAGAAATAAATATGTAGGCATGAATAATAAAGACGTAGAATGTTAATAACGTTCGTTTTATTTAAAAAGCTTTAAGAGTTTTCACATAAAAAATTCAGAGGCACTACTTTTCAGCACGCCCTCGTATATAATAAAAATGGTATAATGTACTGGCGCTTTTTTATAAATTACGGAACTTAGTTTCTGAATAGCCGATGTATTTGTGATACAACCCATGTTACCATGTTCGTGCAGCAACGAAATCACGTGACTGATATTTTTTTCTTTCTTTCTAAGGGCTTCTTTTCTCACTTGTGGCCACTATAGTCACACGGCACTGTCGTAAGGAAAATCAACAATAACAGCGTCACCCAACCATTCAACAAGACGGCAGAAACATATCGCGTCAAAATAGCCTGAGGCTGTCCATCGACTGTAGTTAACCAAATGGCTCAAATGCCTCTGAGCACTATGGGACTTAACATCTGAGGTCATCAGTCCCTATAACTTAGAACTACTTAAACCTAACTAATCAAAGAACATCACACACATCCATGCCCGAGGCAGGAAGCGCCTAGAACCGCTCGGCCACAACGGCCGGCTGTAGTTAATCGGCCCGTCTTGTTGCTAACAAGTGCGGTACTACGCTTGCGAATCGTTCTGTAGATAGATTCTTCGTCGTGTGGCTCGAAAAAGCCGGTGCTCCCTAACGATTCGCGTGTGCCTCAAAGCAAACAGGCGTGCCACCCGAACGTCCTGGAGCGACAAGGCACGTGCGATACCGGCTGGCTTGTTGACACTTACCTAATTTCCGGTTCACCGCTGACAACAAAACAAGCAAGAGGGAGTATTGGGTTGACGACCTGTCGACGACAGAGTCGTTCGAGGCAGAGCCCTGGCTCGTTTGGGCGCCTGCGGGGAAATTAATTAATTAGTTCTGAATTTCGCGAACAGTTGCCTCCTATATCCATCTTTTGATTTGCAGCTCCTTGTATTGGCCGTGTTTGCAGTTAAAATTTTTGGGATTTGAGGTCCGCCAGTTAGCAAAACACTGATTTTCTCAGTACCCAAACATGTTTCGGCACCACTGTGCCATCATCGTTTTTATTTATTCTTTACATTTGGTGAGCATGAATTTTCTGGACCACTTTTGTGTTAATTATTACAGGTAGCTTGTCATGTTTTCGTGTTCTGGTGTTGCGAAAAGCTTTTTACTACGTTATTCATGGAAAATACTGTCTCAGCATGATGCGGAGACTGGAAGTGCTTGCCACACGAAAACATGACAAGCTACCTGTAATAATTAACACAAAAGTGGTCCAGAAAATTCATGCTCACCAAATGTAAAGAATAAATAAAAATGAAAACCCACTGATGATGGCGCAGTGGTGCCGAAACATGTTTGGGTACTGAGAAAAACGGTGTTTTGCGTAACTGGCAGACCTCAAATCCCCCAAAAAAAGTTGCCTCCAATTCTTGTCGACGCTAACCCTGTACACGCACCATATCAGAAAACGGCGAAGAACTTGGGTATAACATAAAGTGAGCGTCTCAGTTGAGCAGAAAATATTACGCTGTTCGAAGACTTCCACTTGCATCTGCCCTGTCCAGAAATTTCGGAACTTGTGTACTCCTTGTTTTGCCGAACCTCAACTATTGTGATGTGACAAAACACAGCACGAGTAATCAGATCCTAGAAATTTAGAATTAATCCTGAATGTTTGTGTGCGCTACATCTGCAGTATCCGTCTGTTTCACCGTCTCAGTGCTTCATACGCTCAATTAGGATGGCTGCCGTCACACAAGTTAAGTGTCTACCATATGCTATCACTACATCACAGCCTGCCGCTGTGGCCGAGCGGTTCTAGGCGCTTCAGTCCGGAACCGCGCTGCTGCTTCGGTCGCAGGTTCGAATCCTGCCTCGAGCATGGATGTGTGTGATGCCCTTAGGTTAATTAGGTTTATGTAGTTCTAAGTCTAGGGGACTGATGGCCTCAGATGTTAAGTCCCATAGTGCATAGAACCATTTGAACCATTTTTCTACATCACAGTTACAGCAGGCACACAGGCTTTCAGTCATTCTTTCTGCTATCCATACGTGAATGAAGCGAAAGAAACCCTAATAAATAGTACAATAGTATCCTCCACCATGCACTTCACGGTGGTTTTCAGAGCGTAGGTGTAGATGTAGATGAGAGGAGGGCAAGCAGAGGCAAGTTCAGTATCATCTAACGCAAGAATGGAGGTGACGCTCCCTGAACAATATGCGGCTTTTAAATTCTGCTTTCGTCTCAACAAATCTTCATCTGAGGCCTACGCATTGTTACACAAGGCCTATGGAAAGTCTGTTCTTCCCTACAGCACGGCTCGAAGACGGTTTAAATTGTTTAAAGAGGGCAGACAATCAACTGCGAAGTAAAATTGACTCGGCACGCCAGTTACCACTGTTACGGTAGAAAACATCAACACAGCTGCTGTCATTGTGAGAGAGGATCTACAAAAAACCTTATCTATATAAACGATTTGGGAGACAATCTGAGCAGCCGTCTTCGGTTGTTTGCAGATGACGCTGTCGTTTATCAACTAATAAAGTCATCATAAGATCAAAACAAACTGCAAAACGATTTAGAAGAAATATCTAAATGGTGCGAAAAGTGGCAGTTGACCTTAAATAACGAAAAGTGTGAGGTCATCCGGATGAGTGCTAAAAAGGAATTCGTTAAACTTCGGTTACACGATAAATCAGTCTAATCTAAAAGCCGTAAATTCAACTAAATACCTAGGAATTACAATTACGAACGATTTAAATTGGAAGGAACACATAGAAAATGTTGTGGGGAAGGCTAACCAAAGACTGCGTTTCATTGGCAGGACACTTAGAAAATGTAACAGACCTACTAAGGAGACTGCCTACACTACGCTTGTCCGTCCTTCTTTAGAATATTGTTGCGCGGTGTGGGATCCTTACCAGATAGGACTGACTGAGTACATCGAAAAAGTTCAAAGAAAGGCAGCACGTTTTGTATTATCG
Organism: Schistocerca nitens; assembly: GCF_023898315.1. Classification (NCBI taxonomy): domain Eukaryota; kingdom Metazoa; phylum Arthropoda; class Insecta; order Orthoptera; family Acrididae; genus Schistocerca; species Schistocerca nitens. The sequence goes on along the minus strand of NC_064620.1, from coordinate 95,860,156 downwards.
CGAAATATGGGAGAGAGTGTCACAGTAATGATACAGGATTTGGGATGGACATCATTAAAAGAAAGTCGTTTTTCGTTGCGACGGAATCTTCTCACGAAATTCCAATCACCAACTTTCTCCTCCGAATGCGAAAATATTTTGTTGAAACCGACTTACATAGGGAGGAACATTAACAAAGATAAAATAAGAGAAATCAGAGCTCGTACGGAAATATTTAGGTGTTCATTCTTCCCGCGCTCTATACGAGATTGGAATAATAGAGAATTGTGAAGGTGGTTCGATGAACCCTCTGCCAGGCACTTAAATGTGATTTGCAGAGTATCCATGTAGATGTAGATGTAGGTGTAGATGTACGAACACTTTCTGAAATACAGAAAATTTCATTGGGTGCCACACGCAAGTTGGCGACAGAAAACTTAGACCTAAGACGCGTTCGTGCACGATGGGCTTCAAGACAACTGAGTCACAAACAATAGGAGATTCACGTGCAGGTCTGCATGCATTTGATGTTTATGTTACAGGAAGATCCGGAGTTTCTGTCAAAGGTAACTACTGCTGATGAAAAATGGCTACATCACTTTGATTCTGAGAGCATACAGCAAAAATTAGTGTCGAAATCACCAACCCCAAAAAAGCAATAATGGTTGCTTCTATTACGAAAGTTATGTTCAGCTATTTTTTTTATATATTTATGGAATGGTTTATCAGCATGTTAAACCTGCACTCGCATCAGTAACTGGACAATAATACAAGGGTGACCTGAAAACTTGGCAAGTTCAAATCAGGGGCGAAAGACCACAGAATTGTGAAACCAGCTGCATTCTGCACCACGATAATGAATGGCTGCATACTGCAAATGTTGTTATTAGTATGTTGCAAAAATGTATGTGAAGTGCGTTCAGCGCCCTCCTTATAGGCTGGATTTAGCCCCGTCTAACTGTTTTCTATTTCCTAATCTGAAGAAGCACCTTTGTGTGAGACATTTCGCACCATCAGAAGCTGTAGTCAAGGCTACGGAGGCGATTCTGAAAGACCTATCCAAAAAGTGTTTGCAGTATGTCTTTGCAGAGCGGCAGAAATGCTGGGACAAGTGCATCGCATCCGTAGGACACTGTTTTGAAAATAACATGAAAACTGAGGATGAGTAAAGATATGTTCCCAAAAAAAAGATAGTCCTTTATTGAATGACTGTCGTAATTAGTCTGTCCTCGTCTTCTCAAATCCTTAAAGAAGGGTGGGGGATGGGGGGGTTCAATGAGTAAGTAACACAAGTAGGTTAGTAGCGTCCACAGTTAATGCTGGTGAATGCAACTTTACGAGAAGGCTTTCGTGGTATAATTGCCATTTACTTAAGCGTCTATCCATTTCACTTTATCAGTAGTTCCGTGGCGGTCACACGTGGCCAAGCATACTTCCTACCATTCGCGTGCACTTCTTTGTTGAAGTTCGATATACCTTTTAGTCGTGTTTGGTATGGGTCCCACACACATCAGCAAATGCTCTAGATGGGTCGGGCGAGGGTTTCGCAAGCAATCTTCTTCGAAGCGACGCTGTATTTTCACAGTATCCTATTAATGAACCGGTCCCCTGATTTTCTTACAGCTGCGCTACATAATCATTCCATTTCATATCCCAACAAATTGTTATAACCAGCTGTTTGTATGACTTGATTGCTTCCAATTCTAAGTTACTGATATTGTAGTCTTTGGATATTACGTTCTGTTAAGCACACCATTTTACATTTCTTGACACTGAAAGCAAGTTCCCCATCTTTTCATCACTTTGAAATCTTATCAATATCTGAATGAATATTTGTACAACTTTTTTCAGGCACTAGCTACATCATCTGGAAAAAGTCTGAAGTTGCTATTAATAGCGTCCGCCACGTCATAAATACGACAGATGGATGGTATGGGCCCCAACACGTTTCCATGGAGCACATCTCAAGTTACGTATACATCTTGTCCATGAATTTCCAGCGAAGGAAACATGCTCGTATCCCCCTACCGCGAAATCCTTAATCAGGTCACAAATTTCCTTTGATACGCAAATGATGTAGACTATCTCCGATGTTATTCAACGAGTACATGGGTTATTCGGAAAGTAAGGTCCAAATCGGTCGCGAAATGGAAATCACAGTGAAACTCCGATGAAGCCTTGCACAGATGTGTAGGGCAGTGTCTCTAGTATGCCTAGAACAATATCCGCCAAGTACGAGTGTCCGCTGATATATTTCGCCTGATCTCATGCAACCGCACATAACGTAACTGTTTAAATGTGTGTGAAATCTTAAGGGACTTAACTGCTAAGGTCATCAGTCCCTAAGCTTACACACTACTTAACCTAAATTATCCTAAGGACAAACACACACACCCATGCCCGAGGGAGGACTTGAACCTCCGCCGGGACCAGCCGCACAGGAACGTAACTGTCATGCTGTTTATTTTATTTTATTTTATTTTATTTTATTTCTATTAAAGAATAAGCCGCCATTTGACTGTGTATTACTGTATTTATCTTCTGTACTAACTATCCTCCCGCCGGAGGTTCGAGTCCACCCTCAGGCATCGCTGTGTGTTTGTGTGTGTGTTGTTCTTAACATAAGTTAGATTAAGTTCGTTTAAGTAGTCCATGGTCCCTTAGAAATTCACACATTTGTACTATTTAGATTTCGGCTTTTATGCCATGATAGAGTACACTGCTAAACGTTCTTAGACGCTTAACACGTCATGTCTGTTTAGGCGGTCCAAAGCAGGTAACCAAGACTCTTGTTTACCTGTTTTGTACTGCGTTGACAGATATTACGCGTTAATGATCTAAGAACTTTTAGCATTGCACTCGATAGTGGCAGAAAAGTCGAAATCTAGATAGTACAGTCAACTAACAGTTTTGCACAGACAACGTGCTGCAGACCAGCTTAGAAAATTAACGGAAAGCACAGGACGCTGCCTTCTATGACAAGGGTATTGGAAAGTTGGTCCAACACTACCACAAATGCCTAAGTGGCGACTATATACAGAACTAGTTGGAAGGTGTAGCTAACTGTTGCAAATGATTTTTTTATTTTCACTGTGCTTTCCATTTCGTGACCGATAAACCTTAAGTTCCGAATAACCCTTCTACATAGAGCAAGCAACAAAGAAAACCACGGAGAAATTTAGAAAATAAATTAAGTTCAAGGAGGACAGATAAAATTTTAAAGTTTTATCGAAGACGTTGTAATTCAGACAGAAACGGCAAAGAAACTGGTACGGGTAGTGTCTTGAAAAGAGGTTTAAAATGAATGTCAACAAAAGTAAAACGAAGGTAATGAAGCGTAGTCGAATTAAACCAGGCGATGCTGAGATACCTGGATTAGGAGATGGAACACTAAAAGTAGTAGATGAATTTTTCTAGTTGGGCAGCGAAATAACCAACGATGGCCAGTGTAGTATGATTCAAAATTATAGAATGGTAACAGCAAGAAAAGAAATTCTAAGTAAGACAATTAATGTATTAATATCGAATATAAACTTAAGTGTCAGGATGCCTTTCCTGTACGCATTTGTCTGAAGAATAGCTTTGTACAGAAGTTGAGACATGATCGGTTAACAGTTCAGACAAGAAGAGAATAACAGCTTTTTAAGAGTGCTACACAGGAATGTTGAATATTGAATGGGTAGCTCGTATAACTAATGAAGAGGTACCGAATAGAATTAAAAAGAAAATAAAATTATGGCGCAACCCGACTGAAAGAAGAGTTCGGATGATTCGACATATCCTCAGGCGTGATGGAATCGTCAGACTGATAGCAGAGGGAGGTGAACAGTGTAAACACTGCAGAGAGAGAGACCAAGGTTTTGCCACAGTACACGGGTCAAACAGATGCAGTTATGTAGAGGTGAAGAAGCTTGTGCAGGCCACTCTAGCGTGGAGAGCTGAATCAAACCAGTCTTTGGACTGAAGACCACCGTGACATCTACAGCAACATTCTGTAAGGTATGTGGCGGAGCGTACTTTTGGTACCACAAACTGATCTCCCCTTCGTGTCCCACTACCCACTGGCACGTGAGAAGAATGTATTTGCACTAATTTCTCGAATTTTCTCGTTGTGTTCATTTTGCGAGACATATGTCGATATAATATGTTATCCGGCTCTTTCCGGAAAGTGCTCTCTCGAAACGTCAACAGTAAACCTCTCTGTGATGCACAATGCCTCTCTTGTATCGTTTGCCACTGGAGCACGTTTAGCTTCTCCGTAACGCTCTCCCGAGACGAAACGCGCCGCTCTTTATCTATCTCTTTATGTAGGTCCCACACGGCAAGGGTCCTAGACTGATGAACAATAGTCAAGAACCGGTCCAACGGGCGCCTTGTAAGCCACTTCTTTCGTGGATGAGTTACGTTTTCTTAAGATTCTTCCTGTGAGTCTCAGCCTGGCATCTGCTTTTCATACTATATGTTTTATGATTTTAAGAGAAATTAAGAGATAAGCCGCCTACAGGCGTTTACATAAATCAATGGTGAGTGCTGAAAATTTGTGCCGGACTGGGACTCAACCCGGATGCTCCGCGTCTGTAGAGCAGTTGCCTTAGCCGCCTCAGTCATCCGCTCATGCCCCCGGTCCGACTCAAAATCCTCAAACTGTCACGTCCAAGTAGCGCCCCCATCCATTCGCCCTTTTCCTCGTAGCATTCGCTAAGTCCTGCAGGGGCTCGGCAGATATGGTGCATCCACAATGAAAGTACCTAGAGATGTCGTCGCGCATATATATATATATATATATATATATATATATATATATATATATATATATATATATATATATGGTGTCCCAGCTATCTTATCCACCCAAGATATCTCTGGAACAATAACAGCTATTGGAAAACGACTTTCACCGGTATCAATGTAGGGCTGGGGCCCATGAATGTACATATTTGGAAACATTCTAAAACGAAAGCATATGTGTTTTTTAACACAAACTTATGTTTTTTTAAATGGACCTCCTATATTTTTTCTTCAGCAATCCATAGCATGACAAAGCACATACATAATGGCCTTGATTGCATCGCAATATTCCCATTACATCCCGAGATATTGAGACGCGAAGTTGACGCTTGAAACACCCGACATGCGCTGCTAGCGCACGTCCTGAGGCTCAGGCGTGAACCCCATGCTGCAGGCTGGCAGCTGACCGTATTATTCGTTTCGGACCTCTTGATAAGTATGGAAGTGTGATTACGCATGTCAATCACATCGCGATTACGGGCAGCATGGGGTTCACGCCTGAGCCTCAGGACGTGCGCTAGCAGCGCATGACGGGTGTTTCAAGCGTCAACTTCGCGTCTTAATATCTAGGGATGTAATGGGAATATTGCGATCCAATCAACGCCATTGTGTATGTGCTTTGTCATGCTATGGATTGCTGAAGAAAAAATACAGGAGGTCCATTTAAAAAAAACATAAGTTTGTGTTAAAAAACACATACGCTTTCGTTTTAGAATGTTTCCAAATATGTACATTCATGGGCCCCAGCCCTACATTGATACCGGTGAAAGTCGCTTTCCAATAGCTGTTATTGTTCCAGAGATATTTTAGGTGGACAAGATAGCTGGGACACCCTGTATATATCTCCTGGACGGCCGCTGAGGCCGAGCGGTTCTAGGCGCTTCAGTCCTGAACCGCGCTGCTGCCACGGTTGCAGGTTCGAATCCTGCCTCGGGCATGGATGTGTGTGATGTCCTTAGGTTAGTTAGGTTTAAGTAGTTCTAAGGCTAGGGGACGACCTCAGATGTTAAGTTCCATTGCGGTTAGAGCTATTTGAACCATTTTATACATCCTCTGCCTGCACCACACACCAATCTTCTGTAAGTCCTTGTACAAATCGCTACAGTGCTTCGGCGTTGTTACCTTCTTATAGGCAACCGCTTCATCTGCGAACAGTCTTAAATAGTTTACGACGACTTCTGATAAAACACTTACATACACTGGAAACAGTAATGGTCCTGTTACATTTGGTTAGGGTACTACGAAATTACTTTTACGTCAATAGAGTTTTTTCGTTAAGGCATCTATATGCAAGGAAGTCTCGAGTCCAGTTACAAATCTGGTCCGATACTCGGTAAGCTCGTATTTATTCTTCACTAAACAGCAATGCGGGATGCTGTGGAATGCCTCCTGAAGTCGAGGAACACGGCATCAAACCGAGCGCCGATGCCCACAGCGCTTGGATCTCATGGAGGAACAGGACGAGCCGAGTTTCGCAAGTCAAAATTTCTGAAATCAGAATTGCTATATCCACCTGATTTCCTTCAACCGTGGCTCTCAGGACGCCAGGACGTGTGAAAATTGCGAGTTGGATTCCGCATTACCAATGTTTTCTGAATCCATTGTGGCTGGCACCGAGGACGTTATTCGGTTCAAGGTGCATCCTGTTTGAGCTCGGAATACGTGTTAAGATTCTAGAACATATGGATGTCACGTGAGGAGTTCCGTCTTGTCTTCTTTTATTAGCAGCTGTGCAGACACGCACTGAGAGACTTGCCTGTCAATTACTCTAACAATCAGCATCGTCCAAACCCAGCTGAGTGCATCTTATCTTAAGCACAATCAGGCATGTCGCTCTATTAATATCAGACAGCAGGGAATACTGTTAGTAAATCTATGATAGCCAAAATATTTGGGATCATTCTGGATTGTACACAGACATACAAGCAATATTATAAGAATATGAGGGTAAAGTGGAAGTGGAAATCAGAAATAACATACTTCGCAAGATAACTACGTCGGGCCGTCGACAAAAAACCCGAAGAACGACGGCACTAGCGACATGTTACAGAGCTGCAGATTATGCATATCCAGTCTGGTACAAGTCTACCCACGCAAACATAACTGTCTAGGTTTATTAAAGACTGTTTGAAATACACGCTACTTGGAACGTTCTACCAGAGCCCAAGCATAGCGCCACCAGACATTCGTCATGAAGTAGCAGTCAATGGGGGAAGAACAAGTCACGCTCATCAGAAAAGCCACCGTTGCTTGGGCACGTTCCAGCAGCTCAAAGGGTGAGGTCCAGAAGGAGTTTCCTCAAGGCCACTTTTGTCTTGCAAAGAACAGCAGCTACAACAATTGTGAATTCCTCGATTTCACAATATCTCTACAGGCCTCTCCCTTCGGAAACCCTCCGACTTGGGTTGGTTGGTTGGTTGGTTGATTTGGGGGAGGGATCCAAACAGCGAGGTCATCAGTCCCATCGGATTAGGGAAGAATGAGGACGGAAGTCGGCCGTGCCCTTCCAAAGGTACCATCCCGGCATTTGCCTGAAGCGATTTAGGGAAAACCTATATCAGGGTGCCTGGACGTTGGTTTGAACCGTCGTCCTCCCAAATGCGAGTCCAATGAGCTAAACACTGCATCACCTCGCTCGGTCCCACTTGGGCATAGACAGGATTACACTGTGTGGAGGTCACTCAACCATCTTCCTTCTGGAACTGATGGATCCGGCGGTGACCTGCAGAAATAGCACCTTCCTTTGACTACCACAAACTGTAACTGCGGAGAAACACAGACCGTGGACCACATTCTTCGCGGTGGTCTAATTTCATCTAGAGGCACTGTAGTGCGCTGAGACTGACAATTGTTTACCAAACCCATGTCTTTTGTGGTCTAGTAAGGTTGGTGCTGTTCCCGCGCCAGTTACATATTCAGCCTGTTCTACTATAACTTACGTGACGTTTCCAACAAGGTAAGTGTCCCATAGCTTTTTGTTCATAATCTACGTTTAGTTCACTTAAATCAGCATATTCTTAACTATATTTGCATACAGTGCAGTTGGGAAAATATTGTTTATGGTGGTCACTGAATATTTTCTCAATAGATATGCGTTTGGGGCGGAATGGTCTATTGGTATAGTCCGTTCCGTTTCATGTCGCCTTTTATTCTTCACCTGACAAGTTCTACCGCATGTTTTGTCTTTCTCGTTTGCAGACGGTACGTCATTATTTATGGAAAACGGAGAGAGAAAATTAGTCCACGAAAAATATGCCTCCATCAATAACTCCACCGGGTAAAGCTACTTTATTTTTAGCCCAGAAAATGTTGCACCAGTACCCAGAGTTACATCAGTGCAGAAACGAGTGACAAGGAAGAGAGGTAAAACCGCTATTCTCACATCATCTCCCTATATGAAAGCGCTGCAAGAAGCGGTCTAAAAGTTCCTGGAAGCTGAAGAAGCTGAAGAGAATAGAGCAAAGATCACCTGCTAGCTCCAGAAGAAAAGAAGAAAATGAAAGGAAAAGGACAAGATCTCCAATCGAAGAAGAGAAAGATAAAAGAAAAGTAAACGGACTCTACAGAAAATGGAAAATCCGTGACGTCGAAGATGTGGCATGTGTATATTGAAATGAATTATATTCCACTTCAGTCGAAGGTGGGATTGCATGTCACAAGTGCAAGGAGTGGGTTCGTAACTCTGTGTGCTGGTACAGATAGTGACGACGATGGGGCCCAGCTTATCTGTAAGATGTGGCGTCCAAGACCAACTAGAAGACTCTTTCGTAGGTTATTGACATAACAAACGAAATATACTATTTTCTGCAATCGTCACTTACAAATTGAATCATAAAAATGTTTAAATAAACGGTTCCTAATTTTTCTAAGTAGTTTGTTTTTATCGTTGAGGCCGTTAAAAATTTGGAAGGGCCGTTTCGCCCGGGTCTCCCCTAATAACCATATTACTGTAATTGTTTCTGACTCGAATAAATAAAAAACATTTTCAGTATCTGTGCACTTTGTATAAAATGTAAAAATTTCAAAGAATAAAGACGGACCTTCAGAGGTCGGAACGCAGCCTGATTGAAACGAAACCGATGTTTGCTTCTGGAAACCTGGAGGTGTATCCCTTGTCTTTTACCACTGTAAATCAGTTTGGGTTGCTACAATTATTCTTAGTCTTTTGACGAGTAATGAGTCGCGAGCTCTGACAGAATCGCATTGTATTCGAAATATCTGTCTGGTCATACATACACTGCCTGAGATAAGACAAGGTCGTATTGCAATGTAGCTTCCTACATGAACGCATCATTCGTGGGTTAGTAAATGATTAGTAGTTGCACCTTTCTACGACAGATACAATGACCACCAGAGCGCATTAGTGTCGTTTGCGTTTGGTGTTGTTACCAGGCCTCGTAGGGGATATATCGGGCGTGAACAGCGTTAAAAGGCTGCGTGAAAACTGTGAAGGACACGATGATGCACGATCTCGTGTGAGATAGTGTTGTCGGAACGTGAGAGAGTTTGAAAGGGGCATCATTATGGGTTTCTATTTGGCCGGCTGGACAAATAGTGCAATATCTGTATTTGTGAGACGTTACAAGGTGACAGTTACCCTATGGTAGTCTGCATGGGGAGGTGATGGCAGGCTCGTTCGTCGCCGTTGTTCTGGTCGACCACGTTTGACCACCACAAGGGCGGTTCGCCACATAGTGCACCAAGCACATCGTAACCTCTACACATCTTTGCCTGCCACCTGGAAACACGTAATGGAATCCCTACAACATTCTGTGACATCCTTCACCATTGGTCGGAGGCTAACAGCAGCCGAATTAATAACTTACACCACAACAAAGTCGGCTGCCATGACCAAGAACTACGGACTGCCACTGAATGCTGTTGCACAGTGTTCAGTGATTAATCGCGGTTTTGCAATATTCCAAATACCACTGATGGAGATTGTGTCAACAATATGGGCAGAGGTCTCAATCTCTCAATGATTTGGAGAGGCACAGCGGTGTTACCCTGTGTGAGGATCCATCGGGTATGAATTCAGATCATGTCTGGTAGTGACTGACGGAACTGTAAGGATAGGACGCTATATCACAGACATCCTGTGCCTTCGTGTGATTTCTCATGTGACAGTACTGTGGTGCCTGGTTTCAACAGGGCACACCTTGTCCACATATGGTACGTGTCTCTCTGAACGGTTTGCATGGTGCTGCGGTACTATCACAGCCAGCAGGATCCCCAGATCTCTCCCCAATAGAAAGTGTGTGGGACTATCTAGAACATCACTACCATCCTAGTACCAGTATCAACGATATCAATGAGCAGTTACATCTGCGGCCACCTCGCCTCAAGAGTGGATGCAACGGCTTTATGAGACCCTTCCAAACCAAATCAGCGCATACATCCAGACCAAAGGGTGTGCAACTTTACACTGATAAGAAGGCTCATACTACCAACTTCTTTGTAAATTTGACTCGAATTTGTATTCAACGAAATAACCTCACACACCCTCTCAACCACTCACCTTTTTTTTATGACAGGCAGCGTATTTAGGTCTTACCCGGTTTCCATAGATCAGCTGCTAATACCAAAATGGATCCTTTGTGGAGACCGTAGCACAGTTCCTACCCCAACCTGAACCGTCCACAACCTTTGTCGAGGTCATGTCTAAATCTCTGCCCAATCAAATCCATCAAAACGTCCTCGTTATCGACGAGAGTTTAAACGTTTGGCTTCCTTCTTCCGACATACGTTTATACTTTTAAACTTTTCTAAAAGTAAATGTACAAGCATTGCAACACTTTTTATTCTGTTTCAGGTGTCACTAGACAGTTGCGGAAAACTTTCCGATGTGTACGACACGTCCACTGACAGCTTTGAAGGTGAGTAGAACGCTACGCAGGATACATTTGTAAGTGTGTCTGTGGCAAGTAGGCACACTCATGTTGAGCATTATTCTACTACTAAGTTACTTTTTTAGCGAGCAATAAAACTGTGCCCAAGTGAATGGCCGTGGAAGGGGGAGAGGCGAATGTCCAGTCTTACAGTAACATTATGGCTGTATTCTCACTGCAGATTTTTGTGTGCTATAGTAGAAGACCAGGAGGCTCTGCACAACCATCTGGCATCAACATTAGCACACCAGCAGCAGTAGCAACGACAACCATTCGACGCACAATGCTGAGTAAAGGTTTCCCCATGTCTCTTCTATACGTATATACATACACACATAAATACATTCAATCAGTTCCACAAGAAAGTGTACGCCATGAGACAGATGAGCGTACGGCATCGTTGGCCGGGAGTCCCCATTCGGGGAAGTTCTCCGCCAAGTGCAAGTCTTATTTCAGTGGACGCCACATTGGGCGACTTGCGCGCCAATGATGAGGATGAAATGAGAATGAGGACAACACAACATCCAGTCCACGAGCGGAGAAAGTCTCCAATCCGGCCGGGAATCGAAGCCGGGCCCGCTTGCATGGGAGGCAAGCACGTTACCGCCCAGCTAAGCAGGCGGACTGTACGCCGTTATCTGCATCAAATAAAAGATAATATTATAAATATATGTTTGCATGAAAATACATGTTATTGTTGTTGCTGTGGTCTTCAGTCCTGAGACTGGTTTGATGCAGCTCTCCATGCTACTCTATCCTGTGCAAGCTTCTTCATCTCCCAGTACCTACTGCAACCTACATCCTTCTGTATCTGCTTAATGTATTCATCTCTTGGTCTCCCTCTACGATTTTTATCCTCCACGCTGCCCTCCATTACTAAATTGGTGATCCCTTGATGCCTCAGAACATGTCCTACCAACCGATCCCTTCTTCTGGTCAAGTTGTGCCACAAACTTCTCTTCTCCCCAATCCTATTCAATACTTCCTCATTAGTTATGTGATCTACCCATCTAATCTTCAGCATTCTTCTGTAGCACCACATTTCGAAAGCTTCTATTTTCTTCTTGTCCAAACTATTTATCGTCCATGTTTCACTTCCATACGTGGCTACACTCCATACAAATACTTTCAGAAAAGACTTCCTGACACTTAAATCTATACTCGATGTTAACAAATTTCTCTTCTTCAGAAACGCTTTCCTTGCCATTGCCAGTCTACATTTTATATCCTCTCTACTTCGACCATCATCAGTTATTTTGCTCCCCAAATAGCAAAACTCCTTTACTACTTTAAGTGTCTCATTTCCTAATCTAATTCCCTCAGCATCACCCGACTTAATTCGACTACCTTCCATAATCCTCGTTTTGCTTTTGTTGATGTTCATCTTATATCCTCCTTTCAAGACGCTATCCATTTCGTTCAACTGCTCTTCCAAGTCATTTACTGTCTCTGACAGAATTACAATGTCATCGGCGAACCTCAAAGTTTTTATTTCTTCTCCGTGGATTTTAATACCTACTCCACATTTTTCTTTTGTTTCCTTTACTGCTTGCTCCATATACAGATTGAATAACATCGGGGAGAGGCTACAAAACCCTATCTTACTCCCTTCCAAACAACTGCTTCCCTTACATGTCCCTCGACTCTTATAATTGCCATCTGGTTTCTGTACAAATTGTAAATAGCCTTTCGCTCCCTGTATTTTAACCCTGCCACCTTCAGAATCTGAAAGAGAGTATTCCAGTCAACATTGTCAAAAGCTTTCTCTAAGTCTACAAATGCTAGAAACGTAGGTTTGCCTTTCCTTAATCTTTCTTCTAAGATAAGTCGTAAGGTCAGTATTGCCTCACGTGTTCCAGTATTTCTACGGAATCCAAACTGATCTTCTCCGAGGTCGGCTTCTACTAGTTTATCCATTCGTCTGTAAGGAATTCGCGTTAGTATTTTGCAGCTGTGGCTTATTAAACTGACTGTTCGGTAATTTTCACATCTGTCAACACCTGCTTTCTTTGGGATTGGAATTATTATATTCTTGTTGAAGTCTGAGGGTATTACGCCTGTTTCATACATCTTGCTCACCAGATGGTAGAGTTTTGTCAGGACTGGCTCTCCCAAGGCCGTAAGTAGTTCCAATGGAATGTTGTATAATTATGCAATTATTACTAATTGCATAATTACCTAACAGTTAATCCAGTCGCTCCCATCATCGATTAGAGCTCGACACCTTTTTGGCATCCTTTTCCCTAGATTTTCTGCATATTCTCTCGGTAACGATCTCCATATATGACAGCTACTTGAAAGTATATATTGCCTTTCCTTTAATCTTCATCTTCATATACGATCAAACATTTTCGATCGGATTTGCATCCGGAGGCATTGCAGGCCAATCGATCGTGGACGCCCCTTGTCTTGTTTCCATGCCGTAAAGAGACATATGCCATGTATCGGATCATTATCCTCTTGAAGCACCCAGTTTGGCTCGTCCGAACCAAATAGCTTCTTAACAGATCTCAGAAAGCATTTTTTCAGCGTTTAAATCGGATGTTAAATAAGTGCAAATAGCCAATACATTCAACTCTCACAGTTTATCTATACACTGTGCTAAAGTGCATAGATTACAGATTCGTGACTGCGGCCAGAGATGTGGCTGAGATGTTACATTTAAAATTATGGCTTACAACTTCTTGTGGAACCGCCTGTACATACAGACATACATACACATCCTGCGATCACAGACCCTGCAGACAATGCGCTGCATCTACATACTGTCTCCACTCCTTTCTGTTTTGTGTTCGGTTCCGTAAGGCGTCTTCAATCCCTAGAGCCACCGGGTACTCCGCCAGATCGTCCATCCAGCTCCGCCTTGCTCGCCTATGAGGTGTCTGGTGCCTGGTTTTTCCTCAGATGCGTTCTTCACCTGTCTTTTTTCTGGTATACGGGCGACATCACCCACCCATTGGATTCTTTTGCTCTTCAGCTTTTATAGGATTTTTGGTTGTTGTATTAGGAGATAGATTTCCTCATTCTTCCTCCTCCTCCTCCATTCTCGTTTATCTAAGATGGGTCTGCATATCTTTCTCATTGCTGTTCTTTCAAACATTAATAGATTTTCCTTTCCTCGTTTAGTCACGTTCCAGATTTTTGAGCTGTACATCACTGCTGGGCATATCTTTCTGGTACATATTTTCATCTTAGTATTCGCTGAATATTGATTTCGGGTTGCTCGTCTTCCTGAGCGAATACAAGCATTTCATTCCCACTGTTATTGTTTTCTTGATGTCCATTCCTATGCTGTCGTCACTGGTAAACCAAGACCACAAGTATTTAAACTGGTGAACTTTCCTGAACCTCATGCCATCTACCTCAAGAATTCCTTCCTGCTCTTGTCTTCTTCCTAACTGCATGAAATCCGTTTTGTCTTGATTCACCTTCATCGCAACTTTCTGTGCGTAATCGTCCACTATCTGGTACATTTATTTAAACTCATGGATTTATTTACTTAGTAGTATTATATCATCTGCATACGCGAGAGGATGATAGGAAAGGTGTTAAGACATCAGCGAATGACTTCCATGGTACTAGAGGGAGCTGTAGAAGCCAAAAGCTGTAGAGGAAGACAGAGATTGGAATACATCCAGCAGCTAATTGAGGACATAGGTTCTGAGATGAGAGGTTTGGCTACTCCTGCGGATGCTGTCATTTGCACGTTGGAAATCGACGAACTGGCTGTAGATATCTTGGTCATATTCCCAGTGTTTTTCATGTTTTAGAGTGCAAATGTGATCTGTTTGTTCAAAAGCCATTTTGGTATTCCTGTATGTTGCCCTTTTGCATCCACGACATACTTCTGCTACACACATCCACATTACTCCTGTATGTTTTCTAACGTCATCTAGTCTCCTTCCTTCAGGTCATTGTCTGGTTCTTCCTTTATCTTATCCATGGTCCATCTACCATCCATTCGCCTAGCTTCATGCCCCACCTACCTCCATGTGATTTCCTTATAAGCCATAGTTACAAATTCCACTCTAGTGTACTCTCTGATCCGTTTTCTTGTTTTCTAGTCTATCCCAATCTCTCTCAACATGGCTGTTTCTCCATTGCTTGATGAGGTATCCTCCGTATCGAAATTGAAAGCTCATGCCATAAGTCAAAACCGGTAATATTTATATACGCATGTATATTATTTGGCGCTAATAAGGGCTTCATGTCCCCTCTTACATTTAATCGAACACCTTAGTGAATCAGCATAACTATTTGTACAGATTGTGAGTAATATACGCTGCCTGAAAAAAGAGTGAAGCACTCATAAGACATGGTCGTATTTCACTGTAACTTCGTACATGTACACACCATCGACGGTTATGTAAATGATTGATTGCAGTTTTTTGCGAAAGGTAGGACGGCTGTGAGAGTGCATTAGTATTTTTCTTGTTTTTACAATGCCTGTTAGGCTATGTAGGGGACGTGAAACGCGTCATATGTAGAGTGGTCACTGTGAAGGACGCGGAGATGCTGCACTCTCACGTAAGACAGCGTTATCAGCACCTGATACCGAGTTTGAGAGGGGCCTCAGTGTGGGTCTCGATTCGGACGGCCTGTCGAATCGTTCAGTATCCAGATTTGTGGAGCATTCGGATTTGACAGTGGACTGTACGGGACGGTGATCGCAGGCATACTTGACGGCGAGGTTCCGTGCGACCGCGTTTTAGGACCACAAGGGAGGATCACCGCACTGTGCACCAAGCATGCCACGACACCTTCACATCTGTGCCAGCAATCCGAGAAGCACTGAAGGAAGGAAATACAAGTAGTCCGCTGAATTACACACCCACGTCACCAATGTCGATGTACAGTAGGATTTGTGGAACATATTCTGTGTTCGAACATTATAAATTACAGTCAGTATCACAAGAAAGTGTACACGCCGTCAACTGTATGAAATAACACTATTATAAATATAAACTCATGCTCATAAATTAAGGATAATTGCAGAATGTGATGCCACACAACGTGGCACTACAAAAAACTGGTGCTAATAGCATAGGCACACACACGACACAGGTCTGTAAGTCCACAGTATAGGTGATAAGTTGAGAAAACCGTCCCGAAACACATGTGCTACAAAACGCCACTGTCCTGCGCATGTACCCCGACATCAATATGGGATATGATCACCATGCACACGTACACAGGACGCACAATGGGTTGGCATACTCTGAATCAGGTGGTCTAGCAGCTGCTGGGATATAGCCTCCCATTCTTGCACCGGTGCCTGTCGGAGCTCCTGAAGTGTCCTAGGGGTTTGAACACGTGCAGCGATACGTCGACCGAGAGCATCCCAGACGTGCTCGATGGGGTTTAGGTCTGGAGAACAGGCAGGCCACTCCATTCGCCTGATATCTTCTGTTTCAAGGTACTCCTCCACGATGGCAGCTCGGTGGGGCCGTGCGTTATCATCCAACAGGAGGAAGGTGGGACCCACTGCACCCCCGAAAAGGCGGACATACTGGTGCAAAAAACGTCCCGATACACCTGACCTGTTACAGTTCCTCTGTCAAAGACATGCAGGGGTGTACGTGCACCAATCATAGTCCCACCCCACTCCATCGAACCAAGACCTCCAGGTCCCTTTCAAGGTCATTAAAGGGTTGGTATCTGGTTCCTGGTTCACGCCAGATGAAAACCCGGTGAGAATCACTGTTCAGACTATACCTGGACTCGTCCGTGAACATAACCTGGGACCACTGTTCCAATGACCATGTACTGTGTTCTTGACACCAGGTTTTACGGGCTCTCCTGTGACCAGGAGTCAGTGGAAAGCACCTTGCGGGTCTCCGGGCGAATAAACCGTATCTATTCAGCCGTCTGTAGACTGTGTGTCTGGAGACAGCTGTTCCAGTGGCTGCGGTAAGGTCCCGACGAAGGCTACCTGCAGTATTCCGTGGCCATCTGCGGGCACTGATGGTGAGATATCGGTCTTCTTGTGGTGTTGTACACTGTGAACGTCCCGTACTGTAGCATCTGGACACGTTTCCTGTCTGCTGGATTCGTTGCCATAATCTTGAGCTCACACTTTGTGGCACACGGCGGTCCCGTCCTCCGACCTGCTGTGTTTGACCGACCAGCCTCCATTCGCCCTAGTATTCTACCCCTCATAACGTCATCAACATGTGTTCTTTGAGCCATTTTCAACACAAAGTCACCATTAGCACGCCTGAAAACGCCTGCACACTTACTCGCTGCACCGTACTCTGACATGCACCAACACACCTCTGCGTATGTTGACTGCTGCCAGCGCCACCGTGCGACGACTGCAGGTCAAGTGGACCGCATGGTCATACCCCGAGGTGATTTAAACCCGCAAACCACCCATCAGATCGTTGTTTCACTATGTATCAGCATTATCCTTAATTTATGTGCATGAGTGTATGATTACATGAAAATACATGTTATTACTAATTGTGCAATTACCTAGTTAATCCAATCGCCGCCATTACCGATTATAGCTTGGCACCTTTTGGCATGCTTTTCACGAGATTTTCTGCATATTCTCTCGGTAATGATCTCCATATCGTCCTGATTTTATATGACAATTGCTTCAAAGTATATATTGGTTTTCCTTTAAGCTTCATCTTAATATACGACCAATCATTTTCGATCGGATTTGCATGCCAATCCACCGTGGACATTCCATTGTCTTGTTTCTACGCTGTACACAGATGGCTGCGATGTTATCCTCTTGAAGCACCCACTTTGCCTCGTTCGGACCAAATAGCCACTTAACGGGCCTCAGAAGGCATTTTTTATACATAATGCACATTTTTCAGCGTTTAAACTGGCTGTAAATAAGTGAAATTAGTCAAAACTGCAACCCTCGAAACAAAACATTTAACTCTCACATTGTTTATCAATACACTGTGCTAAAGCGCACTGAGTACATATTCGAGAGCACTACCAGAGATGTCACTGCAGACGTTATATTTAAAATTATGGCGTACACTTTCTTGTGGAACTGACTGTACCTCAAAGTAAACGATCTATTGACAAATAGTGAGCACGCACTCAGAAAATATCGTTCTTGTTGTAGTGTCGGCAGACTTGCCAACACTACGCACACTAATTGAAAGAGGCGGCCAAGATGCACGCGCTAACTCACGAAGGATGGAGTGAGGTCTGAAACAGGATACGTAATGAATGCTATAAAGAAAAGTACGTAGCTTCTGGACTACTTAACTTTAATCCATCCTTTGTATACATCGTTCTTGATGAGACATCTGGAGATTGTGGCGATACAAGTGAGACTCTTTAGAAACAATCTATCTAAGGCTAATGGCGCCTTGCTAGGTCGTAGACATGGACTTAGCTGAAGGCTATTCTAACTGTCTCTCGGCAAATGAGAGAAAGGCTTCGTCAGTGTAGTCGCTAGCAAAGTCGTCGTACAACTGGGGCGAGTGCTAGTCCGTCTCTCGGGACCTGCCGTGTGGTGGCGCTCGGTCTGCGATCACTGCCAGTGGCGACACGCGGGTCCGACATGTACTAATGGACCGCGGCCGATTTAAGCTACCACCTAGCAAGTGTGGTGTCTGGCGGTGACACCACATTCCTCCCCCGCAAATCGGCGGACGGTCGTGTGATAAGGCTTCCGCCCGCCGTGGGGAGGACCCCATGTTGACGTATGCGACGAGGTGGGGAGCCTAACAACAGGCGAGGCTGTGCCACCCGCACCCTGCCATTCGGTCCGAGGGGAGCTAGGAAACGCCTGAAAACCTAGTCCAGGGTGCACGTCAACATGCGGTGTATGCGCCTGTAGAGATACAGGAGGGGCCGAAGGGTCGACCTCCATGTGGTCGGGGCACCCGACGGGCGAAGACGACATCTGGTCCGGAGCGGGCAAAAGTTCCATGGCGGAGGACATCTGGTCACGGGAAGCTATCGGCGGCGCGTGACCCAGGGAGGCGCTTGGCGGCTGCAGCGAAGCGTCCACTGCAGGCGGCGCCGGCGGGAGAACAGGCGGAGGCGGCGGCGCGTCGCCATGAGGCAAAATGAAAGGCAGCGTCGGTAACACCTGGGGATGAGGTGAGCCAGTAGATGGGTCCCCAGGGCGCTGACCGGACGGCACCGTCGCTGAAAGCAGACGGGGAGCGGCAGAACCCAGGCGACGACAGAGGCGCAGCTAATTGAGATGCCGACGCACCTCACCAGAGGCCCCCAAAACCAAATACACCGCGCGGCCGAGGCAGCGAAGAATGCGCCCTGCGAGCCAACGCCGTGAACCGCGATAGTTGCGATAGAATACAACGTCGCCTGGAGCAAAAGCAGGAGTCTGCCGCTGCACAGGAACCTGATGCGGCGGATGCAGCAAAGACATCAAGGTTCGATGAGGACGACCATGCAACAACTCAGCCGGCGAGCGACCATCTCGGGGCTGAGAGCGATACGAAGACAAAAAAAGCAATAACGCGTCCTCCCGAGAATGCGACTCTTTCAACTTCAACATCTGTGACGTGAAAGTCCGGACCAATCGTTCAGCGGCACCGTTCGACTGAGGCGAAAACGGCGCGGATGTCAGATGTTGAATACCATTGGCCGTGCAGAGTGACTGAAATTCTGCGGACATGAATTGTGGGCCATTGTCTGAAACAATAGTCTGTGGAAGACCTTCAATACAAAAGATAGCCGATATCGCTTGGATGGTGGCAGATGACGTCGTGGAAGACATCTGGACAACAAAAGGAAAATTACTGAAAGAATCGACCACAACCAACCATCGAGCATTCCAGAATGGGCCAGCAAAAGCGATGTGCAATCGTTGCCAAGGGGAAGTGGCTTGTGGCCATGCAAAGAATTTCCGCGGCGGGGCGGATTGTTGTTCGGCACACGCCATGCAAGAAGAGCACATATTCGAAATCGCAGCATCGATGCCGAACCAAGTACAGTGCTGACGAGCAAGTTGTTTTGTTCGAACTATACCCCAATGTCCTTGGTGAAGAAGCCGTAAGACAGAGGACTGTAACGAACGTGGGACCACGACTCTGGACTGATCATTATCAGAACGCAACAACAAAACACCACGTCGTACAAAAAGTCTCTTCTTGTGAGCAAAAAATCGGCGAACCAGCGGATCCTCGATCCGCGACTTTGACAAGGGCCATTGCGTAGCAACAAAACGCAAAACGGTAGCAAGGACAGGGTCAGCAGCTGTGGCTGTAGCTACACGAGGAAAATCAATCGGAAACGATTCGACCACGTCATCGGTTTCCGCATCAAGGAACATGCAAGCAAGTGCGGAAGAATCGAATGCTTTATCCGCAGCAACAGGCAAACGGGACAACGTATCAGCGTTTCCGTGCTTAGCAGCGGACCGATACAAGACATCGTAGCGATTGGCGACCTCATCACGCAATGCGTGGGGAACATTGCGCGCTCTGAAAATTTTCGGGTGCGCGTTGACTTTCAGTTCCAAATGTGCTTCATAGTTCTTAGCGCAACCAAGGCCCGGTGCAAAAATGTCTGCAAATTCTTCACATAGACGAGAAACACTGGCGGAAGGCACAGTCTGGTTCACTGATAGGACCTGATTGACTATAGACATGATAAACAACTGAAATAAATCTAAACCAAACAAGTTCACTGCAGAAGAAGAACGAAGGACGTAGAACGACACAAGTTTTGTTTGTCCCTTGTATGTTGCAAGACGAGTGCACTGTCCTAACACAGGGATAGCTTGTCCTGAATAACTATTTAACTTAACATTTGCAGCACGCAATGGAGGTTTGCCCAGTTGTTTGTACGTGTCGTGATTGATCAATGAAACTGCAGCTCCGGTATCGAGCTGGAATGGGATCACTTTGCCTTCAAAGTCCAAGTCGACAAAAAGTTTATTGTCCTGCTGACGACAAGAGCGACTTTCACGTGCAATTTGAACTGAGACAGGTACAGAAGCACTTGCGACTTGACGGGATTTCTGGCGACGTCGACGCACACTGTTTGTGGGACGAACACAGTCACTGTTTGGGATAGTGGCACCGAACGGGGTGGAATTAACTACATGAATGTCCATGGGCGAAGGTTCACGAGCCTGAGTATTCTTGGTTCGATTCCGGCGCGAAGCAAAGGGCCTGGAATGGTTGTGATTGTCCGATCTGAGCTTTTTCTGGCAAACACTTTGAACATGTCCTTTCTTATGACAGTAAAAGCAAATAGCTTGGCGTGACGGGCGAAGTGTCAAACGATTCCTGAGCAAAGTCAAGTGTGTCTTGCCTATCCAATATGTCCATCACTTGTTGAAGGGAGGGATTGACTAGTTTCAAAATCTGTTCCCTTATACGAACATCAGAAACGTTGTGTGCTATTGCATCACGCACCATTGTATCTGAATAAGGGAGTCCACATTCACACTCAAAAGCACAATCCCTTGTAAGGCCTTGCAATGTTGCAACCCACTCCCTATTAGTCTGACCGGCCGTACGTTTTTGTACGAAAGAACGTATACCTTTTTGCAACGACATTGACTGTTTCTTTGAAATAGGCATCTAACGCTGACAAAATTTCTTCATAGGATAGAGTTGCTATGTCGCGTCTGGGAAACAATTTCACTATCACACGGTAGGTGGACACACCTACACACGAAAGCAAAAACGGCTGCCGCTCATTACCTTGAATTCTGTAGGCGGCGAGATGGAACCCAAATTGGCGTGGCCACTCCGTCCACGTTTCAATGGCTGCATCAAAGCTACGAAACGGGGGTGCAACTGCATGTTGTGGCTGCGGAAGTGGTGAAGCGGCGACGGCCGCATCGTGTTGCAGTGCACGGTGACCCTGGACGAGCTGTCCAAGGGCATCCAATAACGCCTGCGTCTGCTGATTCTGCAAGCGATAAAATTCGGACAGTACATCTGGCGAAGCCATGACAAGTAAATGTAAGCAAGTAGAAAGAACAAGACCCTTTTTACTCTCGTCGCCAAAAATGTAGTGTCGGCAGACTTGCCAACACTACGCACACTAATTGAAAGAGGCGGCCAAGATGCACGCGCTAACTCACGAAGGATGGAGTGAGATCTGAAACAGGATACGTAATGGATGCTATAAAGAAAAGTACGTAGCTTCTGGACTACTTAACTTTAATCCATCCTTTGTATACATCGTTCTTGATGAGACATCTGGAGATTGTGGCGATACAAGTGAGACTCTTTAGAAACAATCTATCTAAGGCTAATGGCGCCTTGCTAGGTCGTAGACATGGACTTAGCTGAAGGCTATTCTAACTGTCTCTCGGCAAATGAGAGAAAGGCTTCGTCAGTGTAGTCGCTAGCAAAGTCGTCGTACAACTGGGGCGAGTGCTAGTCCGTCTCTCGAGACCTGCCGTGTGGTGGCGCTCGGTCTGCGATCACTGCCAGTGGCGACACGCGGGTCCGACATGTACTAATGGACCGCGGCCGATTTAAGCTACCACCTAGCAAGTGTGGTGTCTGGCGGTGACACCACACTTGTGAAACACAACTAGCTCTTTATTCACTCGAGGTAATGATTGGTATAGAAACGGGTTCTCAAATTTATTCTATATTTGCAGAATGTTTTTGACACCACGTTCCTCACAAGCGATTTCTAATCAAATTGCATGCCTGTGGAGTATCGTCTCAGTTTGGATTTGAAATTTCATGTAAAAAGGGTCACAGTTAAGTGCCGGAAAGTGATCGAGTAAAACAGAAGTGATATCTGACGTTCGTCAAGGACGTCTTATAGGCCGTCTGCTGTTCCTAATCTACATAAACGGCAACCCCGCGCAGACTGCTTGCCGATGATGCTGTCATTTACCGTCTCCTAAAGCCAGCAGAAGATCAAAACAAATTGCAAAATTTATTAGACAAGGTATCTGTATGGTGCGAAAGGTGGCAACTGACTGAAAGGAATCAGCTAAATTATGGTTACGTGACAAATCATACTAATCTAAAGGTTGCTACTTCAACTAAACACTTTCGGTTACAATTATGAATAACTTAAACTGAAACGAGCACATAGCTTATGTTGTGCGCAAAGACTGCGTTCTATTGACAGAACACTTGGTTCTACCAAAGAAATTGCCTACACTATGCTTGTTCGTCCTCTACTGAAGTTCCACTGCGCGGTATGGGATCTGCATCAGACAACATTGGAGGAGGACATTCAAAAATCTCAAAGAAGAGCAACTCGTTCTGTACTACCGCTAAATAGGCGAGAGGAAAGAGTCTCACAGATGCGATACGCGATTTGAGGTGGCAATCAATAAAACAAATGCGTTTTTGTTTGTGGCAGTATCTTTTCACTAATTTTCAATCATCAGCTTTCTCCTCCGAATGCGGGAATATTCTTTTGGCGTCCATCTACATAGGAAGAAATTACCATTGCAATAAAATAAGAGAAATCAAAGCTCTCACGGAAAGATTTAAATGATTGTTTTTCCCACGATTTGTTCTGAGAGTGGAACGATAGAGAAACATCTTGAAGGTGGTTCCATAAACTATCCATCAAGCACTTAATTATAAATTTCAGAGCAGTCACGTGGATATAGATGTCGTTGTAGAAGTTCTGCTGGATAGGCGTTTGTGTAAAGGCTACAGCTGCAGCTGCAGAACTACACCTCTCCTACTGCGCTGTGGCGTCCGCAAGGGAACCCACACGGATACCGTTGTCTCCTCATCTAGCGCGCCATTTGTGCAGCTAGGGACCAAGCAATTTTGTACACAGTCTGCGATTTGCTACGTCACAGTACTATCGGTAGTGGTATCGTTAACAAGCTATCAGACAGGTTCGCAGTTCAGCAAAAGTTGACAGCACAGAGGAGATTATACTGGTTTAATTTTATCCATTTCCGTCAGCGTTTCTTCCGTGACTGTACTACTTTCGTAATACAGTGATTTTATTTCAATGCATGACGCATTTCCAGTCCTGGGTGCTCATCTTCAGGTCCTTTGACAACCTTCATCGCTTATTTTTGCATATTTAGGTTAATTCTGGTTCTGGTGCGATTACAATGGTATATTACGAAACGGAAACATTGTGAATATAAGTTCATAAAACTAATACAAATCGAAAAATAATTTACTGGTTCCTGTGGCATATACATGATTTTTGAAGCACAGTGTGAAGTAAACATGTTTGTGTACATATATACACTTTCCGTTCTACAGTACATTTTGTAAACACAAAAACTTCAAATGTATAGGTATTGCAACTCTACAAATACACAGGTGTTATTATTTTAAAAAAAAACGCTTGTGTATTTGTAGAAATGCTGTATCTTTACATTTGAAGTTCTTTGACTTCCTTTGACTTGTGTTTACAAAATGTACTGTAGAATAAAAAGTGTATATATGTACATAAACATGTTTACTCATAGTATGCTTCAAAAACCATGTATCCACCACAGGAAAGTTATTTTTCGATTTGTATTAGTTTTGTAAACTTATATTCACAATGTTCCTACTTTATAATATACCACTGTGATCTTAAAAGGACCAGAATTAACCTAAATATGGAAAAATAATTGATGTAGACTGTCAGAGAACCTGAAAATGAGTCCCCAGGGCTCCAAAATTCAGATGCATCGTGCATTAAAATAAAATCACGATTGTGACAGAAGGCTGCTGTACTTTATTTTACAAGAGTTCAAATGGTTCAAATGGTTCTGAGCACTATGCGACTTAACTTCTGAGGTCATAAAGTCGCCTAGAACTTAAGAACTACTTAAACCTAACTAACCTAAGGACGTCACACCCATCCATGCCCGAGGCAGGATTCGAACCTGCGACCGCAGCGGTCACGCGGTTCCAGACTGAAGCGCCTAGAACCGCACGGCCACACAGGCCAGCTTTACAAGAGTACACTACTGCTTAGCGACCATAGCGATGCCCCGGTTTTTACACATCCCATGGCTGTAAGTGTGCCCAAGCAGCAGTACCCTCTGGAACTTGACCTCAGTTGATTTTGTATGTCCATCCTCGTGACTGAATGTTCGTGAGACTTCAGCTGTCCCCTTACGTAATAAACTGAAACACCTGCAGCCGTCCTTTCGAAGTTATTTATTACATAGCAACCAGTTTCGGTGACTCGATACATCATCTTCAGGCCTCAACTGACACTGAGGGGATCAACACTATCGTATATACGATCCCATCAGTTGCCAACAACTACGAACTGGCTTCTGCAGAGTAATGTAACTGGGAATTGCAGTTACAGTATTCTACAGAATATCAGTTCATAGATGTTGGCCACTGACGGGATCGTGTATACGATGGTGTTCACTCCCTCAGCGTTAGTTAAGGGCTGAAGATGGTGTATTGAGTCGCCGAAAGTGGTTGCTATGTAATAAATAGCTTCGAAAGGACGGCTGCAGGTGTTTCATTATATTATGTGACCTCTGTTGTGTTCAGCACATCACATCTCAATACCATCGAGTGAGATGCACGCGCCGGCCGGGTGGCCGAGCGGTTCTAGGCGATTCAGTCTGGAACCGCGCGACCGCTACGTTCCCAGGTTCGAATCCTGCCTCGGGCATGGATGTGTGTGATGTCCTTACGTTACTTACAGGGTGTTTCAAAAATGACCGGTATATTTGAAACGGTAATAAAAACTAAACGAGCAGCGATAGAAATACACCGATTGTTGCAATATGCTTGGGACAACAGTACATTTTCAGGCAGACAAACTTTCGAAATTACAGTAGTTACAATTTTCAACAACAGATGGCGCTGCGGTCTGGGAAACTCTATAGTACGATATTTTCCACATATCCACCATGCGTAGCAATAATATGGCGTAGTCTCTGAATGAAATTACCCGAAACCTTTGACAACGTGTCTGGCGGAATGGCTTCACATGCAGATGAGATGTACTGCTTCAGCTGTTCAATTGTTTCTGGATTCTGGCGGTACACCTGGTCTTTCAAGTGTCCCCACAGAAAGAAGTCACAGGGGTTCATGTCTGGCGAATAGGGAGGCCAATCCACGCCGCCTCCTGTATGTTTCGGATAGCCCAAAGCAATCACACGATCATCGAAATATTCATTCAGGAAATTAAAGACGTCGGCCGTGCGATGTGGCCGGGCACCATCTTGCATAAACCACGAGGTGTTCGCAGTGTCGTCTAAGGCAGTTTGTACCGCCACAAATTCACGAAGAATGTCCAGATAGCGTGATGCAGTAATCGTTTCGGATCTGAAAAATGGGCCAATGATTCCTTTGGAAGAAATGGCGGCCCAGACCAGTACTTTTTGAGGATGCAGGGACGATGGGACTGCAACATGGGGCTTTCCGGTTCCCCATATGCGCCAGTTCTGTTTATTGACGAAGCCGTCCAGGTAAAAATAAGCTTCGTCAGTAAACCAAATGCTGCCCACATGCATATCGCCGTCATCAATCCTGTGCACTATATCGTTAGCGAATGTCTCTCGTGCAGCAAAGGTAGCGGCGCTGAGGGGTTGCCGCGTTTGAATTTTGTATGGATAGAGGTGTAAACTCTGGCGCATGAGACGATACGTGGACGTTGGCGTCATTTGGACCGCAGCTGCAACACGGCGAACGGAAACCCGAGGCCGCTGTTGGATCACCTGCTGCACTAGCTGCGCGTTGCCCTCTGTGGTTGCCGTACGCGGTCGCCCTACCTTTCCAGCACGTTCATCCGTCACGTTCCCAGTCCGTTGAAATTTGTCAAACAGATCCTTTATTGTATCGCTTTTCGGTCCTTTGGTTACATTAAACCTCCATTGAAAACTTCGTCTTGTTGCAACAACACTGTGTTCTAGGCGGTGAAATTCCAACACCAGAAAAATCCTCTGTTCTAAGGAATAAACCATGTTGTCTACAGCACACTTGCACGTTGTGAACAGCACACGCTTACAGCAGAAAGACGATGTACAGAATGGCGCACCCACAGACTGCGTTGTCTTCTATATCTTTCACATCACTTGCAGCGCCATCTGTTGTTGAAAATTGTAACTACTGTAATTTCGAAAGTTTGTCCGCCTGAAAATGTACTGTTGTCCCAAGCATATTGCAACAAACGGTGTATTTCTATCGCTGCTCGTTTAGTTTTTATTGCCGTTTCAAATATACCGGTCATTTTTGAAACACCCTGTAGGTTTAAGTAGTTCTAAGTTCTAGGGGACTGATGACCTCAGATGTTAAGTCCCATAGTGCTCAGAGCCATTTGAACCATTTTTGAGATGCACGCACCGCGGACCCATCTCTGAACGTTCCTCACATCATGCGATGACTCTCTAGCACTTTGGAGCCCCCTGGAGTGCGCACCGCCAAAGGTAGCCGCGGTTCTAATGGTGGAAATGGGTGCTGCAAACTACTAGCTAGGTCTCTCCAGTTCAGTTATTCCTGCACGTTGTCAGTGACACTTTGTACCACAGCTTCAAAAAAAAAAGTATTACAATTCCATGAGGCTTTCTAAAGGAAACTAAATATTCTTTAATATTGTCCCAAAACAGAACGAAATGGCTTGATAACACTGAAGTATGTTGATAATGGAAGGCGAGATGTACTTGTTATTTCATTATCATGCTCCAAGCTACCTCTGTGGTTAATCTCATAACTGCCCTAGCACTTTATGCATAGGCTCCACTGACACTTTCACAGAATTATCTTGGCGAATATGTTACACAGGCAGCAGCTGTTTGGATATGGCAGTTTAATATTTTAAATCTTGCGCTTGCTTTGGTCTCATCTCGGTGACATGCATACACATACCACTCAGTTTGTTGATCTTTCAGAACCATATGTTCCAACCGAAGGTGTACCACAAGTATCAGTTTTAGGTCCATTTCTTTCTTTGTTTTTGGTATACATAAACGACTCCTCATTAGACGTTAGGGATTCAAAGCCATTGAAATATGCAGATGGCATCAGTCTATTGATCGGAGGAAATAATAACGAATAAGATCTTACTGCGTCTGCAAAAAATATCATGAAGGAAGTGTCAGTGGTTTACCAGAAACAGACCAAGAATTAAATCTTCAGAAAATAACAGTCATGAACTCCCGTACAGAACAAAACATAACTGCAGCACAACCAGTAATATGTGTAGATAACCGAAACACTATTGCTGTTACCGAAATTAAATTTCTTGAAATTCCTGTTTAAAAAAAAGAAGCTTGAATGGAGTTATATCACATACTTAAATTCGAACCTAGCACAAATGACCTATTTACTAAGAGTTCTTTGAAACAACACTGGTGCTGAAACATTTAGCGCCATATACTTTGTGTAAATCATGAAATTCTGCTAGACAAGCTCAAGTATTGTGGCATGAGTGGGACAGTGCACAAATGGTTTAATTCGTACCTAACTGGAAGAGTGCAGAAAGTTGAAATAAGTAGTTCTCGTAACATGCAAAGATCAGCACATTCCTCTAACTGGGGAACTATCAAGAATGGGGTTCCACAAGTGTCAGTCTTGGGTCCTTTGTTGTTCTTATTATATATTAATGACTTGCCATTCTATATTCATGAAGAGGCAAAGTTAGTTCTCTTTGCTGATGATACAAGTATAGTAATCACACCTGACAAACAAGAATTAACTGATGAAATTGTCAATACTGTCTTTCAGAAAATTACTAAGTGGTTCCTTGTAAACGGACTCTCACTGAATTTTGATAAGACACAGTACATACAGTTCTGTACAGTGAATGGTATGACGCCATTAATAAATATAGACCTTAATCAGAAGCATATAGCTAAGGTAGAATATTGCAAATTTTTAGGTGTGTCCATTGATGAGAGATTAAATTGGAAGAAACACATTGATGATCTGCTGAAACGTTTGAGTTCAGCTACTTATGCAATAAGGGTCATTGCAAATTTTGGTGATAAACATCTTAGTAAATTAGCTTACTACGCCTATTTTCACTAATTGCTTTCATATGGCATCATATTTTGGGGTAATTCATCACTGAGGAATAAAGTATTTATTGCACAAAAGCGTGTAATCAGAATAATAGCTGGAGTCCACCCAAGATCATCCTGCAGACATTTATTTAAGGATCTAGGGATATTCACAGTAGCTTCTCAGTATATATACTCTCTTATGAAATTTGTTATTAACAACCAAACCCAATTCAAAAGTAATAGCAGTGTGCATAACTACAATACTAGGAGAAAGGATGATCTTCACTATTCAAGATTAAATCTAACTTTGGCACAGAAAGGGGTGAATTATACTGGCACTAAAGTCTTTGGTCACTTACCAAATAGTATCAAAAGTCTGACAGATAACCAACAAGTATTTAAGAAGAAATTAAAAGAATTTCTGAATGACAACTCCTTCTACTCCATAGAGGAATTTTTAGATATAAATTAAGAAAAAAAAATATTTAAAAAAAATAAAAAAAATAAAAATAAAAAATAAAGAAAAACAAAAAAACACAATAAAATAAAGTTGTTATATTAACTTAAGTATGTTGTTAAATTAACCTAATTATGTCATGTATTGGAAAATTCGACTCGTTCCACATCATTACGAAATATCGTATTCATGATCCATGGAACTAGTATTAATCTAATCTAATCTGTTCATGTACATTCAAAAATGGTTCAAATGGCTCTGAGCACTATGGGACTTAACTTCTAAGGTCATCAGTCCCCTAGAACTTAGAACTACTGAAACCTAACTAACCTAAGGACATCACACACATGCATGCCCCACGCAGGATTCAAACTTGCGACCGTAGCGGTCGCGCTTCCAGACTGAAGCGCCTAGAACCGCTGGGCAACCCCGGCCGGCTCATGTACATTCATTAATGAAGTATAGTATAATTTTCTAGGTAAATGCACACCATACGAAGACAGTTCTCAGGAAAGAAAATATAGTTATAAGAATAATGAAACACGCAAGCAGGAGAAAGCGATTCAAATTTTTTTTAAAGATCTAAAAGCCTTGCCCCTTCACTGCATTTATATACTGAAGGTAGTTATGCATGTCAAAAAATCTGATTTAAATAATGGGAACTGCACCAGCTACGTATTTTTTGCTGCTTAGCAGAAATGCACTTGAAAATGAGAATAAATTCTCGAAACGTGTTGTGCTAAGCAGCAAAAAAATAAGTAAACGGTGAAGTTTTCATTATTTAAATAATGAATGAACAGTTTCGTGCTTTCCCAAAACACCTAATATGACGAACGAAATTAACACAAAATATGTGCTGAAGAAACAAAACTAGACGGCCCTGCCCATAGTGCTCCTAGCGATCACAATTGGGGAGGGATCCAGCGACCTTGCTGGCCAAGGTAGGGTTTGGCGAGAACAAAGACAAGCAGTAGGAACCTTCGCCGTGTATGGCGGGCGTTATCTTGCTGAAATGTAAGCCCAGCATGGCTGCCATGAACAGCAACAAAACGGAACGTAGAATACGACGTACCGTTGTGCTGTAAGGGTGACGTAGATGACATGGGGGATCGATGGATTGGGTTGTATGGGCGCACGACGGCAAGGTCTTCAGCGTCCGCTCAGTAACAGATTGAGACGGGTGTCAAGAAAATACTCAGAATAGTAAGATAAAACAGAACGTAAAACACAGGTAACAAGGTTGGAAAAATATTTGCCCCCACACCGAATCGTGGGACGAAGCATGCCGTCACGAGGGACGAAGCGTGCAGTCAGCAGTAAAACATGGACAACACAAGAAGAAAGTGGTAGAGGGAGCTAAAACAATATAGCAGATGGAAGTGGCCGGCTGACCGCAAGGAGGAAAAGGGAGGAGCCAGCCACTTTGCAATACACTAAGACCTCCAGCCTAAAAGTTAAGGCCAGAGTCCAGATACATCACAAAACTTTTAAGACCCTAGACACACACGTATTATCTTTAGCTAAAAAACAGGGCAGACCCCCGTCAACTTGTGCTTCTGCCCTTGCATCACGGTATAAAATGCTGTCTGTTAAAATGTGGCGGACAGAGATGTGCACTCCACAAGCATAACATAACGGGGGATCCTCCCGCCGTAATAGAAAGCTAAGTGTGAGAGGACAGTGCCTAATCCGAAGACGCGTGAGGGTCATTTCTTCCCGCCTGAGCAACCGGCAGGAGGAACGCCACGGCCGAGTTGTTGACTTCACCAACCGCAGTTTATTGGCCGTCACCGCCAGCCATTCTTCCTCCCACAACTCCATGCACATCCTGTGGAGTGCAGAGATGACAGACTGCAAGGGAAGAGGACACTGGACCACATCCTGTTCTCTGCAGGCCTCCTTGGCAGCCCGATCGGCCTGTTCATTGCCCCATATTCCTACATGACCAGGCACCCAGCAGAAGGACACCTCCTTACCCCGCCGTTGGAGCAAGTACAGTTGGTCATAAATCAGCTGGACCATCTCCTCAGTTGGGTACAGATTCTGCAATGATCGTAAGGCGCTAAGAGAATCGGAGCAGAGGAGAAATCGATTGCCCCGACTACGATTCATCTGCTCCAGTGCCTTCAGGATCGCGTGGAGCTCCGCTGCGAAAACGGTACATTCATCAGGGAGGCGAATCCGGGTAACATGACCAGGGAACACTGCAGAACAGCCAAGGAAATTCTCTAGTTTGGAACTATCAGTGTAAACGACGGTAAAACCGTGATTTACATCTAAAATGTTAAAAAACTGAGACTGGAATGTAAAATGGCTGGTCTTCATGTTTTCCGTCGCGGTTGGACTTATTTTAGATTTGACTAATTTTAAGAAAGATAGTAACTCCAGATTATACGTGGATGACAGTCAAATTGGTCGTGCTATGAGAATCAATGACACCCAGACTATCACTCCTGGTTGTCTGGCTGTATAGCGGTCGACAGTCACGTTGGTATGCCACAGCTTTCTGAGGCTCCTCCAGACATGTCTCCGGCCTGAAATCCAATTGACTGAAGTAGAACAGTCTTGAGTGAAGAGCCCCGCTTCGAACTGAGCCCCAACCAGCAAAGACGTATCTGGAGACGCCCTAGACAGCGATGGGATACCAATCTGAAGTCGCCCGCCATTCGCCCGGCTCCCACGAGTGGTGCTCTGGGGTGCCATTTCCTTTCATAGCAGGACCACTTTGGTTGTCATGCGCAGTAACCTCACGGCAAAGCTGTACGTCGACGACATTCCACGTCCCGTTTTGTTGCCCTTCATTGCAAGCCGTTCTGAACTAACATTTCAGCAAGATAATGCCAGCCCCCACATGGCCAAGGTTCCTAGTGCTCGTCTTCGTGCTTGCCAAACCCTAAGGTCAGCGGATCTCTCCCCAGTTGAGAAAGTTCGTAGCCCTAGAGCCAGGGCCCTCCAACCAATTCGGGATTTTGACGATCTAACGCACCAATATGACAGAATTTGGCGCGATACCCTTGAGGAGGGCATCCAGCAGCCCTATCAATCAGTGACAAACCGAATAACTGCTTGCATAACGGCCGAAGATGGACCAACGCGTTGCTGACTTGCTCAGTTTGTGAAGCTCTCGGTTTTGAGTAAATCGTCCAATTTTTCTGAAATTTTAATCTTTTGTTTGTCTGCACATGCTTTACGTCTATCGATTTCCGTCCCATTTGGATAATTCCTTCTCGGTGTGCTTTTTTTTTTCTTAGAGTGTATTTTCATTTCACGCCATTTCAGTGCTGATTGTTCAGTTTAAATTGGTGCTGTCACCAGTAATCGAACCGAGATTACCGCATGTTTTCCTTCTCAGTTACTTACATAAAAATTCTGAACTTGTTTATCAAATTTCGCTTCCTTTGACGGCAAATTTTCTAAAACTTAGCTACTTACTGGCGAGTTTTCTTTGTATTGAACGTAAATTGTTGACCTTAAAGCGTAAATTGTTAACCTTGAAATGAGACAATATTTTGTGCATAGTTATTGATGGAGAGTCATCTATCAAAACAGAAGTGATTTCTGGCGTTCCCTGAGTTAGTGTTATATGCCCTCTGCTGTTCCCTGCCTTTATAAACAATCTAGGAGACAATCTGAGCAGCCATCTCAGGTTGTTTGCGGCTGATGCTCTCGTTTATTGTCTAGTTACGTTGTCAGAAGATGAAAACAAATTGCAAAACGATTTAGAAAAGATATGTGTATGGTGAGAAAATTGGCGATTGACCTTAAATAATGAAAACTGTGAGGGCATCCACAGGAGTGCTAAAAGGAATATTTCGATTTCCGTCCTGTTTGAATAATTCCTTCGCGATGCGTCACTTTTTTTCGTGTATGTTCCCAGTTAACCTGCCGTGCGTGACCGTAACGACCATATTGCTGATTTAAGCACTGCTGTTAGCTTCAGACATTGTGTTGTGTAGAGCAGGGGTTCCCAACAAAATTTTCTTGAGGACCCCCTCATCGAGCATGATTGGTACCTTGTTCATATCACAGTATCAAGTACCTAAAAAAGCCAAATTAAGAGACTTTTTATACGTTTTCTATTTTCAGTACTTAGAAAAAACATTGACATATTCATTATTGAAAAAATAATGAGCTTAAAACTTTTTCAATTTAGCCATCATTGTTATTGTTAAATTTTTGATTATTACTCAAAATCTTTGCCTTCAAATCTGGGTGTTCAGTATAACAAACTCCTTAAAAATATAAAAATTGAGTATGAACTGAAAATGACAGGAAAAAATTAAAACTGAGTGTATTGGTCTTTCGAGTGTACTACACTTGAGATTGCATTGAGTAGACATGTGAGAAAAATAAGAAAACACTAATTTCATACAAGGTGTGTTAGCGTCAGTTGCCTCTAGGAAGAGGCCAGACGCAGAAGTCAGCGTTCGCTAAAGCTCTGCTCATGCAGGAAGCCGCCAAAACAAAAAAATCAGTTATCATACGAAATATATTAATATATTTTTATTCTAATAGCATAGTGGGTCCGCGGACCACCTGTTGGGAACCACTGCACGCTGTTCAGACAAACGGAGGACACGACAAAAGCAAATTCCAGCATGAACGTTAAAAAAATGTAATCCGCTGTAAATTTTAAAGTTTGCTAGACTAGTATAGTGCTTTAGTAGGCACGGTACTATTTGAGATGGTTTGCCTTACCTTGGATCTGTATTGCCTAGCCAATTATAAGAGATCTATAGTTTAACGTGGACTGCGAACTGCGATGCAGCCCAGCATGTTTCAGATTAACGAACATTGCCAGAGGCGAAGGGCGTGGCAAGTGAGAAATAAAAATCCTAGTACTAGTCGGGGATCGAACCCTTCACCTTTGTACTCGTCTGGCACTTACGCACTTTTTTTATACTGACTCAACTACACACACGCAGCTGAAGGAAGGAACGAATGAAGATGAGGGATAACGTCCCGTCGATAACGAGATCATTGCAGATGGAGCACAAACTCGAATCGGGTGAGCATGGGAGAAGAAAATCAGCCGTTAACTTTCAGAAGAACACCCTGGCATTCGTCTTCTGTGGTTTAGGAAAATGTCGGAAAATTACATCTGGGTTGCTGGCTGGGTATTTGAACCGGCGTCCTCCTTAATACTTGACTGTCACACCTCTGTCAGTGTCCACACCTCTCTGTGATAGCCATGAACTGAGACGACAGAGTTATGTAATAATGGGTAACATACCAGACGACGTGACCAAGCTTATTTTCTAATCGTTTGTTCTATAATAGGGGTTCTGTCAACAACTATGTCAGTCACTCTGATATTTTTATCCGCGTACCGATGCAAACGAGGGAACACGGAAGCAACTGGTATTACCTGTTCGCGGATTACATGTTTGGATTGAGTGGTTTCCTGTGCGATAATATTGCGATGTCTTGTTTGTGTGCACTGCGATCAGGAGACATAATCGAGCGTTCCGTCATTACAACTTCGAGAAAATGCTTTTCTTTCTTTTTTTTTTTCACCAGGCGCGTTTCGCTTTATTGAGGTAAATCATCATCAGTGGTCTATAACTAAAGACATTTACAAAAGAAAAAAAAAATGGTTCAAATGGCTCTGAGCACTATGGGACTTAACTTCAGAGGTCATCAGTCCCCTAGAACTCAGAACTACGTAAACCTAACTAACCTAAGGACATCACACACGTCCACGCTCGAGGCAGGATTCTAACAGACATTTACAATCTGATTTGTTTTTAAGATGGAAAACAATTGCTTGGTTTTTAGTTACAGTAATTTCTGCTTGGTTTCTCGCCTACATAAGAAAATGCCGTGTGCTAGAATGTCTATGGTCGGAACTCCCTGGCAGATTAAAACCGTGTGCCGGACCGAGACTCGAACTCGGGACATTTGCCTTTCGCGCACAAGTGCTCTAACAACTGAGCTACCCAAGCACGACTTACGCCCTGTCCTCACAGCTTTACTTCTGCCGGTACCTCGTCTCCTACCTTCCAAACTTTACAGAAGCTCTCCTGCGAACCTTGCAGAACTAGTACTCCTGAAAGAAAGGATATTGCGGAGACATGGCTTAGCCACAGCCTGCTGTGAGGACGGGGCGTGAGTCGTGCTTGGGTAGCTCAGTTGGTAGTGTACTTGCCCCCGAAAGGCAAAGGTCCCGAGTTCGAGTCTCGGTCCGGCACACAGTTTTAATCTGCCAAGGAGTTTCATATCAGCGCACACTCCGCTGCAGAGTGAAAATCTCATTCTGGATGTCTATGGTCTCTTGCTTCATTGGACATGGAAACTTGCAGTCTAATTGGTAGCTGATTTGCAGAACCGATTTTTTTACGTTTTTTCATATCAGACTTTTTCGCACACCATTGTTCGCTGTTTATTTGTAAGTGTGTATTGTGTTTTTTAGTGTTGCCAACATTGCCACTAGTTTGTCTTTGATCTGTACTCTTTTGTACTCAATTATACAGTGTGACAATTATTGAATTACATGAAAAAAAAACTTAAATTAGCTACAAACTACTGCATGCATACACTTTATTCAACCTCACAACAGATATTCTGATTTAGGTGGCGACGGTGTGGCGCAGACGAATACAGAAATTCTGCACAACCCGCAGAAGTGTCGGAACATCGATGCTGTCGATGACCTGCTGAATGCCTGTTTTCAGCTCAGCAATGGTTTTGGGGTTATTGCTGTACGCCTTGGCATTAACACAGCCCGCAAAAAGGAATCGCACGTGTTCAGATCCGGGGAATAAGCCAGTGGCCTCTGGGTACCCCAGAGCCAGAATGCGGTCCCCGAAGTGCTCCTCCGGGACATCAAATACTCTCCTGCTACGATGGAGTCGAGCTCCGCCTTGCATGAACCACATCTTGTCGAAGTCAGGGTCACTTTGGATAATGGGTATTAAATCATCTTCCAAAGCCTTCACGTACTGTACGATACGGATCATGAAGGAATATGGCACAGACTATTCCGTGACACCACACGGTCACTCGTTGAAGGTGAAGAGACTTCTCGATCGCGAAATGCGGATTCTCAGTGCTCCAAATGCACCAGTTTTGCTTATTGATGAACCCATCTAAATGGAATGGCCAACAAAGACAAGGCCCATGCGCATGCTAATTCCCATCATTCCCCGCGGCCAACCGTGCAGTTTGAACGTCCCAACGAAAACTGCTCGGAAGTTATGAAGATTTTATTTCATATAGTTCAATAATTGTCAGCCTGTATGTGTGTTACTCTGTTTAATTATGTTACTGTGTATTTGTATAGTGTGTAAGACTAATGAAGGAATAACGATGGAGTGATCTATTTTGTGTGTGTATGTGTGTGTGTGTGTGTGTTTGTTTGTGTGTGTGTGTGGTGAATAAGTTCGGAAGGGAGAAGCAAAGATGAGTAATGGACATAAGTGCGTAGTAGTGTGAGGGAGAGAGTGAGTTGGAGGAAAAGGTGAAGAGCAAGAAGTGAAATTGGGGGGGGGGGGGGGGGGGGGGAGGTGAATGATTGATAAGGTTTTTTTCTTTGTCATGTGATTTTTTTCAGTTACTTTGTATAGCGTCTGGTTTCCAGTATTTATCTCGTCACTGAGCAACTGCTTATTTTGTGTCAATGCTTTGTGTATTTGGAAACTTACTTGGAAAAGGAGGAAGTGTCTGCCTCTACATCGATCGGCAACTAATGCAGTAGAGTACAGTCGTGGTCTGTTAGGATGGCTAGCCTATTCTAGCCTGGGCTTCTAGTCTGGGCTTCGCACATCAGCACATCTGGGGGCTCGCTTGCGACGTCAGCGCTGGGTGTGGTGATGTCATAGTTAAACTCAGCTGACTAGGGTCCCAGGTTTGGTGGACGAGTCCAGCAAATAACCAAGATCTTGACTAAAACAACACATTTACTCTGTACAAGACATGACTAGCAGTAGCCTATCCACATACAGCGAGATGTCCAAGGGCACAGTTCTTCAGAAGGGCGCCACCCCATTGGATGGGCGTCAGTGACCGCTTCGTTTGGGCAGGAGGACTGCTCTGATCATCAGATGCGAATGGCGATGCTCAGTGACCTAAAGTGGTGGCCATGAGGGCCTGTCAGTAGTGTCAGCTACATTATATGATACCTATTAGCGAACATTAATATGAGTGTCCCCTCCCTTCGCCATTTTGACGGCTTGAATTCTGCTGTAGAAACTTTCAATGAATATCTGTGTCAGCCCATTCTTCCTCAAGAGCCGAAACTAGAGAAGATAGTGATATTGGACGCT
Organism: Schistocerca nitens; assembly: GCF_023898315.1. NCBI lineage: Eukaryota > Metazoa > Arthropoda > Insecta > Orthoptera > Acrididae > Schistocerca > Schistocerca nitens. The sequence continues at coordinate 95,822,911 of NC_064620.1, read as the reverse complement.
GGGGTCTGGAGTGAAGGCGACGTTCCAACTCATCCCAAAGATGTTCCATTAGTTTTGAGGTCGGGCTTTCGACAGACAGGCTAGTCCATTTCAAGAATTTTATGGACCACAGATTGTCTAATGGATGGTACTCTATGACTAAATACACTCCTGGAAATGGAAAAAAGAACACATTGACACCCGTGTGTCAGACCCACCATACTTGCTTCGGACACTGCGAGAGGGCTGTACAAGCAATGATCACACGCACGGCACAGCGGACACACCAGGAACCGCGGTGTTGGCCGTCGAATGGCGCTAGCTGCGCAGCATTTGTGCACCGCCGCCGTCAGTGTCAGCCAGTTTGCCGTGGCATACGGAGCTCCATCGCAGTCTTTAACACTGGTAGCATGCCGCGACAGCGTGGACGTGAACCGTATGTGCAGTTGACGGACTTTGAGCGAGGGCTTATAGTGGGCATGCGGGAGGCCGGGTGGACGTACCGCCGAATTGCTCAACACGTGGGGCGTGAGGTCTCCACAGTACATCGATGTTGTCGCCAGTGGTCGGCGGAAGGTGCACGTGCCCGTCGACCTGGGACCGGACCGCAGCGACGCACGGATGCACGCCAAGACCGTAGGATCCTACGCAGTGCCGTAGGGGACCGCACCGCCACTTCCCAGCAAATTAGGGACACTGTTGCTCCTGGGGTATCGGCGAGGACCATTCGCAACCGTCTCCATGAAGCTGGGCTACGGTCCCGCACACCGTTAGGCCGTCTTCCGCTCACGCCCCAACATCGTGCAGCCCGCCTCCAGTGGTGTCGCGACAGGCGTGAATGGAGGGACGAATGGAGACGTGTCGTCTTCAGCGATGAGAGTCGCTTCTGCCTTGGTGCCAATGATGGTCGTATGCGTGTTTGGCGCCGTGCAGGTGAGCGCCACAATCAGGACTGCATACGACCGAGGCACACAGGGCCAACACCCGGCATCATGGTGTGGGGAGCGATCTCCTACACTGGCCGTACGCCACTGGTGATCGTCGAGGGGACACTGAATAGTGCACGGTACATCCAAACCGTCATCGAACCCATCGTTCTACCATTCCTAGATCGGCAAGGGAACTTGCTGTTCCAACAGGACAATGCACGTCCGCATGTATCCCATGCCACCCAACGTGCTCTAGAAGGTGTAAGTCAACTACCCTGGCCAGCAAGATCTCCGGATCTGTCCCCCATTGAGCATGTTTGGGACTGTATGAAGCGTCGTCTCACGCGGTCTGCACGTCCAGCACGAACGCTGGTCCAACTGAGGCGCCAGGTGGAAATGGCATGGCAAGCCGTTCCACAGGACTACATCCAGCATCTCTACGATCGTCTCCATGGGAGAATAGCAGCCTGCATTGCTCGAAAGGTGGATATACACTGTACTAGTGCCGACATTGTGCATGCTCTGTTGCCTGTGTCTATGTGCCTGTGGTTCTGTCAGTGTGATCATGTGATGTATCTGACCCCAGGAATGTGTCAATAAAGTTTCCCCTTCCTGGGACAATGAATTCACGGTGTTCTTATTTCAATTTCCAGGAGTGTATATTGTCATGCTGGTACAAACAATCGCAACAAGGCGACTTAAATGATGGCACTACACATAATGGCAGCTAACGTTCTCCAGAAATTCGCCAAACCCAAATCATTCCATCGTCTTGTCACAGAGTATAACGTGATTAGTCACTCCAAATGACTTGTTCCCAGTCATCCACTGTCCAGTGGCGTCGTTCTTGTCGCCACTTCAAGCTTCGCCTAGCACTGATTACAGAAATGCTTGGCTTATGAGGAGTTGCTCGGCATTGTTCCCCATTCCTTTTAACTCCCTACACACAGACCTTTTGTTAGATGGACTGCTTGGAGCACTTTGGAACTCACAAGTGATTCACTTCACACGCTATTTTACAACCAACCTCACACTGTGCTCAGTTGTTTCTTTGACTTTTCATGTCACGGTGACCTCTCTAACAGTCGACTTTGGCAGCTAAAAAAATTTGTGACGTCCCTGGTGTATTTGTTACTTACGTTGTCATCCACATTCGATTTCACTGAGCTCTCTTAACCGACCCAATCTGCTGTTACAGCTTTACTACTGACAACCCAATTCTCCCCGCCTCGTTTTTTTTATAGGCGGGTCGTACGTCTTGTGACAATTTGAGGGCAATTCCGCATTACATCCGAGTTTCCGGGTATTTTTGATGAGATTGTGTACTTCCGTGTGATCAGTTAGCAGTGTAGTAGTCAGATCGACATATGCCAAAATCGGCTACAGGCTGGAACATGAATGCCACCCTTCATCCAGAAAGGAAGTAGTGTGCGGTTCTTATAATGCAGTCGTAAGTCGAAACTACAGAAATTGGACTTTTGGCCGTTTACGACTCAGGTAATCAATGTACTTCCAGTATTACGTACAATGCATATTGCAAGGTTCAAAATGGTTCAAATGGCTCTGAGCACTATGGGACTCAACTGCTGAGGTCATTAGTCCCCTAGAACTTAGAACTAGTTAAACCTAACCAACCCAAGGACATCACACACATCCATGCCCGAGGCAGGATTCGAACCTGCGACCGTAGCTGTCTCGCGGCTCCAGACTGCAGCGCCAGAACCGCGCGGCTACTTCGGCCGGCCATATTGCAAGGCACCACTTATAATTCGGCGCCTCCTGGTCAAGACGTCACTTGTGCTAAGTCACATAGAACTTTTCGTCTTATCCCCCACGCTGAAACTATGAGCACTTTCGAGGTATTTAGTACTTGTGAGACAGAGGAAGCTTTCTTTTCTATATTCTGTTGTACTACATCACTGGAAAAAGGCAACATCCTCCAGGACAGCGTTCAGTGGCACCGGGATATACACTGATCAGCCAGAACAATATGACCACCGACCTACTGTAGTTATAAACCTTCCAACCGATAGCAGCGTCACCTGGCGAGGAATAATCGCTAGCCAGACACATGCACCGTGCATGTAATATCACTGGGCATGCTGTCCTTGTCGTGAAGGTGCGAGATCTATCTGAGTCTGAGCAAGGGCAGACAGTAATGGCCTGGAGGCTCGGCACGAGCATTCCGGAAATAACACGACTTGTCGGGTATTCGATGAGTGCTGTGGTCAGCGTCTTCATATGTAGCAAAACCTAGGTAAACCGCATCCATAGGTCATGGGGTTGGCCAGCCCCCACTCATTACAGATATCGGACATCATAGGCTAGGCAGACTGATAAAACGGGACAGCCAGTGAACTGTGACAGAACTAACACCAGACTTTAATGCTGGGCAGAGTGCAAGTGTGTCTGAAGACCGAGTGCCCTGAACGCTCCTAACAATGGGCTTCCGTAGCTGACGACTTATGCATGTGCCAATGTTAACACCAATACATCGGCAACTACGACTCAAATAGGCAAGTACCATCGACACTGGACGTTGGCACAGTGGCGAAGTGTTGCCTGGTCTGACGAGTCCTGAAACCATCTTCACCATGCTGATGGGAGGGCGCGAATCCGTCATTTTCCAGGAGAACAGCTCCTTGACACCTGCGGGATGGAGACAAGCAGGTGGTGGCTCCGTTATGCTCTGGGGAACATTCACGTGGGCATCCATGGATCCAATTGTGCTAGTGCAAGGCACAGTGACGGCCAAGGAGTATCGTACAGTGGCTGCAGAACACGTTCACCCCTTCATGATGATCATATTTCCTGACGGCAGAGTCATTTTTCAACTATATAATACCATGAAAAATCACGTTGCACAGCAGTCGTATGTGGACGAGCACTGCCCTGCTGAAAGAGCACATCACCTTCCTGTCGAAGGTAGCCCACAATGTAGTGGGCACTTGTTACTCTGTGCTGGAGGAACACCAAACATGAGCGCGAGTTGAACTTATGGTTCCCCACAGGACGAGGCCTGGGAAGGCACCATTGTATCGTGGGGTCATGCACTCAGGAATAGGCTGCTCACTAGGTCACGCTATGCACGCGTGCCCCCATCACTCCCTTACAGACACAACCTACTCCCATAACTGAAGATAACAGAGTACCATGCCATCCTCCAGTCGACTCCTTCACGACAGCAAAGTAGACATGCTTGGCGGTGTCGTGGTGTGGGTGGCTGCCTGGCCAGGGACACACGTGATCGTAATCTCGCTGCAAGCAGACGGTTCCCAGTGGTCCTCGGTAGCACAGCACATGCCCAGATTTCTTCCCTGAATGACGTTCGGTCAGTCACCGCAGCTCGAGCAATGCGTCGATCTTGACGTGCGTCTGTACAAAGCGAAGGTTCAGAACCTGGTCTATAGGTGTGGGAATCTTCCACAGACCACTGTTGGAAGCAGCTACACACCACCAGTACACTGTGTCCAACATATGTAGACCCCTGCTCCAATTGTTAAACAGGAGTTTGTACGTTATTTGTCGGTGGGGCATGGTTGTATCCTACAATGAAATTAGCAATCATTGTTCACTACCTGTTGGGGAAAAACAGAGGACGCACACCTGAGTACCATCTAATTACTGATGACCGCAACAGATCAATCAGTAACACATATTACAATGATCAGCCAGAACGTTGTCACCACCTGCCTAATAGCCAGTATGTCAACCTTTGGTACGGATAAAAGCAGCGACGTGCCATGGCATGGAGGCTGTGAGGCCTTAGTAGATCGCTGGAGGGAGTTGGCACCACAACTCACCTAATTCCCGTAAATTACAGGGAGGGGAGCGATAAGCTCTGACGCCAAGTTCAGTCACATTCCAGATGTGTGTGATCCGGTCCAGTTGTGGTGGGTTGGAGGGCCAGCACGTCAATAGGAATCTGCCACTGTGTTCCTCAAACCACTGAATCACACAGCTGGGCTTGTGACATGTCAACTGCCCTGACCGGAAAGAGCGCCAGTTGTCTTGCCAAAGGACGCAGATGGGACATGGTCAAGTGAGAACTTACTCGTCCTCCACAGCCTGCAAGAACCATTCCTGCCGGCCGGAGTGACCGAGCGGTTCTAGGCGCTACAGTCTGGAACTGCGCGACCGCTATGGTCGCAGATACGAATCCTGCCTCGGGCATGGATGTGTGTGATGTCCTTGGGTGAGTTAGGTTTAAGTAGTTCTAAGTCTAGGTGACTGATGACCTCAGAAGTTAAGTCCCATAGTGCTCAGAGCCATTTGAACCATTGCTGAATTTCAACAAAGGGTGCAAGATGCTTGAGACAGATTATTGCATGATGTCATTCGACACTACGATTGTTTGCATGCGAGAATAGACACCTGCGTTGCCGCCATAGGATGGTACACTGAGTACTTGGTCTGTTCAAAAAATTACGGAACTTTGTCCACAAAAATTTTATACGCTTACCTTTCACTTATTGTCTCTTTCCAAATACTCTTCTCCACAGGTGATACACCGCTCCCAACGCCGTTTCCACTTGCGGAAGCAGTGTTGATTCGCTTCTTGCTGGATCGCGCAAAGCGCCATCTACGAATTTATTCTTATCTCGTCTGTCGTTGCAAATCATCGTCCATTCAACGGGGTGTACAACTTTGGAACTCAAGAAGAGTCAGCAGGGGCCAGGTCCGGAGAGTACAGAGGATGAGGCAGCACAGCGATTAAGTTTTTTGTGCAATAGCCACACCAACAGAAATGAAGGTTGGTTGGTTGGTTGATTTGGAGGGGGGGGGGGGTGACCAATTAGCGACGTCATCGGTCTCATCGGATTAGGCAAGGATGGAGAAGAAAGCCGGCTGTACTCTTTCAAAGGAACCATCCCGACATTTGCCTGAAGCGATTTAGGGAAATCACGGAAAACGTAAATCAAGGTGGCCGGACGCGGGTTTGAACCGTCGTCCTCCCGAATCCGTGTCCAGTGGGCTAACAACTGCGCACCTGAATCAGTGGGATGAATGCGCGGATGCGTTATCGTGATACAAGAGTCATGAACTGTCACGCCACATTACAGGCCGTTTCCTTCTCACATTTTGTCACGTCCCGATAGTACGATTCATTAGCAGTTTATCCCTAGGGCACGAATTCAAGATGAACTAATCCTTCGAAGTCAAAGAAAACCATCAGCATGGCTTTGACATTTGCCCTGACCCAATGAGCTGTTTTTGGTCTTGGAGAACCTTTCCCGACCCATTGTGGAGACTGAACCCTGGCCTCTTCTGCAATCCCTCGGACAGTCAGTCTTCGATTGGCACGCACAATTTCGTTGAAGTTCCTGACATGAGCGTCGTCAGTAGACGTCGAAGGACGTCCTGAACGAGTGTCATCTTTAACTTCCGTCAGGCCATTTTTTAACCGTGTCAACCATTCGTAACACCGAGTATGGCTTAAGTACTCATCACCGTAGGCTCCCTGCATCATTTGTTGCGTCTCTGTAAAGGTTTTCTTGAGTTTCACGCAAAATTTGATGCAGACGCATTGCTCCTCTACCTCCGTCATCTCGAAAACCGCAAACTGTGCGACACAAGGTTCTACTCAATCCAGCACTGAACAATAACTAACAGACATACAGCAATGAAACTTTCAGCTATTACACATTAAACAGAGGTGTGTGCAGAGTTGCCAACCGCATTTCGCTCCGACGTACCATTGGCGCGAAATTATTAATGTCCCGTAATTTTTTCAACAGACCTCGTATTGATGCGACTGTTTAGGCACACTTAACTGTTACATGAGTGTTTCATTTGGTCTGAATTCCTTATCACGTACTCGTACAATGATGAACTACCGCTCACCTCACTTGCCAATGGCATGAACTTGTCCTTGTGGGTGTTACATTTTTTTTCCGGCAGTTTATATCCGATGACAGCTTCAAAGACGTGATTCTTTGGCTACTGACCCAGATATCCCGCGTCGGATTCCCAGTTATCACACTGTATTCTTATCTATTCGATGATACTGAACCTTGTCCTTTCGGCCACAGGAGGACATCTGGGTAAATCAATATTAGGGTTTGAGACCTGTCGATTTCGCACGTTCGCAGAAACCATTCCGGCATTCACCTTAAGCGACTTAGGGAAAGCACGGAAAAAAAAAATCTGCATAGCGGGACGGGAATTTGAATCGCGGTTTTCTTTAATACGAGCCCAGTGTGCTAACAACTGCGCCACCTGCCGGATGTGTAGCTATTTGCGTGAATAAGCAGTGACATTCACACGCAAGCCGCCCAAGTGACGTCAAGGTGAAAAGCTTGCACCTTACAAAGCGCAACATGGCGTATATTGGTTTGTTTAATCGACTGTATTTAGAAAACTGTGTCAGATTTCTGTGGCTACAGTTAATACGTATGAGGCTCATATATAAGTTCGTAACGTGTTTATTTGCTACCACAATAACGTGTGTCGAGTACAGTGTATCGTTCCGTTGAATTATCACAGGTCAACGAAAAACTTTTTTTGAAAAAATTTTTTACTTTAATAGCTGATCTTTATACATTTTTATGAGCTGAATCCATATCTAGCCATAGTTTTTTTATCACCCGTAGTTTTCGAGCAATATGCTTTTTACTATATAGTATAAAAATCCTATGCTAAGCACGGTTTGTACTTTAAGTAAGCTACTTAAAACAATGATATCTGTTAATAGAGGTTTCACTTGGTTTGTATTTTCATTCTCTTTTTCATAGCTCTCTCGGTTCTGGCGCTGCAGTCCGGAACCGCGGGACTGCTGCGGTCGCAGGTTCGAATCCTGCCTCGGGCATGGGTGTGTGTGATGTCCTTAGGTTAGTTAGGTTTAAGTAGTTCTAAGTTCTAGGGGACTTATGACCTAAGATGTTGAGTCCCATAGTGCTCAGAGCCATTTGAACCATTTCATAGCTTTCTTTCATATGTACAGAATGTCCAACAGGTACACATGCATCCATGTTACCATTGTGGAATAAAACAGCCTTTAAACTAGTTTTGGATGAATCGATAAACAGCCTCCAGTCTTCCTTTCTGTATTCAATACCAAACTCATTCATCAGACTGGGAATGTCTGAGCAGTACACTAAATGACCTTCTTGTTGAAAAAACTTGTAAAATTGCTGCTCTGTTTTTCTATACGTGTATATGCTGGTTCCAACTGCATATAAGTTCTTTTCTTTTAATCTAGAGCCAAGCAATTCAGCTTTTCTTTCGTTAAGCACAGATCCCTAACCAAATCGTTAAGCTCGGTCTGAGTAAACAATTTGGGCTCTAGACCTTCTGTATTACAATGGAATTCATCATCATCTCGTTCATCTAAATCAGTCGTACACCAGATAATACTTCTGTTGGAATAGAATTTAAATCATCAGGTGGTTCAGGAACCGGCAAATCTACACCATGCCCTACTGGTCGGATGGTGGACGGGAGGTTACGGTAGCTTATTACCTTCTTATTTTTCGAATTATGACCAGTAATATCAACACTGCAAAAGTAGCAATCATCAGAATGATTTCTTGGCTCCCTCCATATCATAGGAACAACAAATCTAAAGACTTTTTCCTCATTTTTGGACCATTGTCTCAGATCTTCAATACACACATAACATACCTTATGCGGCGCACAAGATTTTTCTTGATCACCAAGTTTAGATCCAAAGTATGATAGATAAACCTTTTTCACAAAGTCTGTAATTCTTACTTTGGTGTTTTTAAATCACAAATTCACCACAAATATAACAAAACCTGTCAGCATAGTTTTTACAACCACGATTAGACACTGTACTGAGCAAATGTACAGGAAAGGGGAAAGTGAGGTTAGGTTGACAGTAAACAAAACACCATCTGTTAACACAAAAACAGAACCGACCTTTTTTGCCAGCAAATGTTTTTCAGCAGTGCTACCCACGTCAACTACATTCATTATACCTCTTTTTTAAATTATTTTAACTATATCAAAGCTGTTAAATTCTTTAAAAAATCGTTTAATTTAATAAATTTAAAATGTGAAGAAATGGTGGGCGATACAAAAATGGTTCAAATGGCTCTGAGCACTATGGGACGTAACAGCTGAGGTCATCAGTCCCCTAGAACTTAGAACTACTTAAACCTAACTAACCTAAGGACATCACACACATCCATGCCCGAGGCAGGATTCGAACCTGCGACCGTAGCAGTCGCGCGGTTCGGGACTGAAGCGCCTAGAACCGCTTGGCCACTGGAAGATACAGGTTTTTAAGTATCACATTTGGATTTCCCACCCTAAAAAACATAAGAATAAGGTATTTTCAACAAAAAAGTTTTCCCATCGTTGGCCCGTGTTATTAAAAAGCTTATTTCCTCCGTAAAGTCGAAGAAGAAAGGCTTCCAAGAGTCGTCCATATGGTCCAAACTATGTCCAAAGCACGAGATTCGACAACACGACGCAAATACTCTACAGTCGTCAAACAAAACATTGTTATGAGTACTCAGCTCCATCCCTTCCGCTACTATATTCGTCAAATTGGCTTAATGCAAGATACAAGGTTAAAAACTGACATATTATATAATATTTATAATCTTGCAGTAATCATAGGTTAATGTTGAAAATACATCTTAGAAACACATATTGCATTTACAGAATCTAAAAAGGATTTTAGTAAACTTGTCAGAGCTAAATTATGCGACTTAGTGAATGCAGAGGATATACTCACTACTTCGTTCGAGTTCCAAAAACAATGTAGACGAGTCCAAGGATTATTCTTAACACGAGGAGGATGTAAGGATAGCACATTAAAAACGACACGTGTAGTATGATAACGGCGCAGTATATCGGCCACTTCTTTTAATATTTTCTACACTACACCGTAAAAGAATGGAAGAAACGGATGAACTCTCAAGAATATGTGGGGATGCAACACTAAATCTTCTTTTATACCTACAATATTACTATTTCATTTTAAAAAATCAGAACACGACATCCAATGGTCCGTGGGCAGAGAAGAACAGATTGTTGAAGAGAACAACCTACAAATATCAGTTTAGAAATCCAGTCAAGAATAAGATTGTTTCTATTAGGAGTTGATGTAAGGTACAACAAGACAATAGAGGTGTAGGAATAAAGGTAAGCACCTCGAGCGTACATATGGGGCCATCAGTAGAATGCTACATAACACGACGAGGAAAGATGCAAGAACAAAAGTTTATAAAATAATGTTGGCACCGATTTTGACATGTGAGAAGAGACGTGACTCCACTCGTGGAGAAGCTTCAACAATATCGAAACTGTGGACATGAGGTTTCTAATATAAGGTGGATAGCGTATGTAATCATGAGATTACAGAGTTAAACGAATACCTCGTAAACGATGGGAACAACACTCTGCATGCAGCAGGAATTTGCATTTGGTTATGCTCCTCGGGCACGAGCTTAGACTGGGTAAATGAAAAATTTATATCGATTCTCGGTGCGTTATTCTGGGACAGAATAAGACTAAAATACTACATGTAAAGAAAAGTATGTATCACCAAAATTTTAGGACATATTCAAAGTGAATATTACTTACGTTAGAAAGTAACTGAAATATGTGCAATGTTCAGAAAACTCAATGTCGAACACGTAAAGATTATGAAAATGCCACTAGAATGTGAAAGTATGGAGCCCACCCAGTGTCACATTGAAAAAAATATATCGCTGTATTTGCGCGACGAAATAAACAATCACTTATTCGATAGTGTAGATTATTTTAGCATATGAAGCATATTGTGGTGCAAAAATACTAAAACCAAAAATAAGTAAACGTTACTTCTCAAAGACATGCTAACATTGCGATAAACAGCTTTCTTCAAGCAGATGCGTACTGAGAACGTGCAGGAACGAAAACAAATGATGCAGAGATAGCGTACAGTGTAAAGTACATGCTACAATCGCCACGAGTTTAGTTTACCCCATGAGAAAGAAAAAAATAAACATTGCAAGTATCACATGTGCTACATAAGGTCTGAGGAAGCTATACCATGAAGTGAAGAACGAGAAGACGCCATCTGATACCACTGAGACTTGTGATACGACGATTGGGACGCAAACAGTTCACAGCAAGCTTATCCTCATTGGCCTTTGAATGGGTTATTTGCAAAGTCCTCGCAATTTCGAAGACTCAAAATAAGAATCCGGAAATGTGAGAGTAAAACAGACCAAATACCAAAAACTTCAGTAGGCTCCACTTAAGCAGTCCTCGCTAGCTCCTGGTAACTCATAATACTTAAATAAAATGTCCTCGGTCTACAATCCACGTCATTTCGAATGAAACACTCGAGCTCTCGACAGTTGTGTCCGCCATCGCCATCAGGAGTTGAAATCACTGGACTATCAGTGATTTCAACTCCTGATGACGACTGGCTGAGATAGCTGTCGAGATTTATTTAAGCATGCCACCGCGAAAGACTCCGAGGACACAACTTCTAATACTGTTCAGCATTTAGCCAAAGATCTTCGGCTGCTGCTTGGTTCCCTTTTGGCACCACCATACTGGCTCCGTCCTCTCTATTCCTATACCATTTCCCTGCAGATTGATGACGACCGCAGGGCCTCTCCTGCTGTTCCTTGTCACTGAATGCTCGGGAAAACCTCTCTGTGCATAGTGTAGAGTGGTCATATTAGAGAATGTTAAGTTCCATTACAGGGTGACAATTATATGAAAAAAAACGTAAATTAGTTACAAACTACGGCGGGCACACACTTTATTCAACATGTAAGTGACACTATAGATATTCGGATTTAGGTTATGACATGTTTGATACGCCAGGCATCATTGGCGATGATGTGGCGCAGACGAATAGCGAAATTCTGCATGATCCGCTGAAGTGTCCGAACATCGATGCTGTCGATGACCTCCTGATTGGCTGGTTCCAGCTCAGCGATGCTTTGGGGGTTATTGCTGTACACCTTGTCTTTAACGTAGCCCCGCAAAAAGAAGTCGCACGTGTTCATATCCGGACAATCGAGACCCATGCCAGTGGCTTCTGAATACCCCACAGCTAGAATGCGGCCCCAAATGTGCTTCTCCAGGACATCAAACACTACCCTGCTTCGATGGAGTCGAGCTACATCTTGCATGAACCACATCTTTTCAAAATCAGGATCACTTTGGATAATGGAGATGAAATGCTCTTCCAAAACCTTCACGTACCGTCCGGTAGTCACCGTGTTATCAAGGAATATTACACCGATCATTCCGTGACTGGACACTACACATCACTCAGGTGAAGAGACTTCTAGATCGCGAAATGCGGATTCTCGGTCCCCCAAATGTGCCAGTTTCGCTTACTGACGAACGCATCCAGATGAAAGTGGGCTTCGTCCGTAAACCAAATAACAATGCGCATACTAATTCCCATCATGCCCCGCGGCCAACCGTGCAGTTTTAAAGTCCTAAAGCAAACCGTTCAGAAGTTATGACAATTTTATTTCATATAGTTCAATAATTGTCACCCTGCATATCTACCAATACGAGCAGACGCGCCCACGCGCGGTTCCGTGGGAAAATCTACCAGCACGCCTCGCACTCGTCTCAACGAGAGATAAAATTATGTTTGAACTGTGACGGTCCCAGGTTGCACTTAAGCCGCTGCCTTAACTGAAACCCTGATAATTTACAACACTGACATCTCACTGCAGGCTCAGATACAGTACGTTACAATGTCATTCGTTGTACGCACTGCTGCGCGTTTGGAAACACGTCTTGACTGTGGCACATTTAAACAACTTCTGTACTACTCGTAAGATAAAGAAAATGTAGTGTCGTGCGAAAGAGAGAAACAAACAGCTCCGACATACACTTCTCTTGTGTGCATTTCAAATAAGGACATAAGGGCTGGCCGAGTACGTTGTATCAGCATGGACGTTGCCGTTGGTGGGGAGGCTTGCGTGCCTCAGCGATACAGATGGCCGTACTGTAGGTGCAACCACAACGGAAGGGTATCTGTTGAGAGGCCAGACAAACATGTGGTTCCTGAAGAGGGGCAGCAGCCTTTTCAGTAGTTGCAGGGGCAACAGTCTGGATGATTGACTGATCTGGCCTTGTAACATTAACCAAAACGGCCTTGCTGTGCTCGTACTGCGAACGGCTGAAAGCAAGGGGAAACTACAGCCGTAATTTTTCCCGAGGACACGCAGCTTTACTGTATGATTAAATGATGATGGCGTCCTCTTGGGTAAAATATTCCGGAGGTAAAATAGTCCCCCATTCGGATCTCCGGGCGGGGACTACTCAAGAGGACGTCGTTATCAGGAGAAAGAAAACTGGCATTCTACGGATCGGAGCATGGAATGTCAGATCCCTTAATCGGGCAGGTAGGTTAGAAAATTTAAAAAGGGAAATGGATAGGTTAAAGTTAGATATAGTGGGAATTAGTGAAGTTCGGTGGCAGGAGGAACAAGACTTTTGGTCAGGTGATTACAGGGTTATAAATACAAAATCAAATAGGGGTAATGCAGGAGTAGGTTTAATAATGAATAAAAAAATAGGAGTGCGGGTTAGCTACTACAAACAGCATAGTGAACGCATTATTGTGGCCAAGATAGACACAAAGCCCATGCCTACTACAGTAGTACAAGTTTATACGCCAACTAGCTCTGCAGATGATGAAGAAATTGATGAAATGTATGACGAGATAAAAGAAATTATTCAGGTAGTGAAGGGAGACGAAAATTTAATAGTCATGGGTGACTGGAATTTGTCAGTAGGAAAAGGGAGACAAGGAAACATAGTAGGTGAATATGGATTGGGGGGAAGAAATGAAAGAGGAAGCCATCTGTTAGAATTTTGCACAGAGCATAACTTAATCATAGCTAACACTCGGTTCAAGAATCATAAAAGAAGGTTGTATACCTGGAAGAATCCTGGAGATACTAATAGGTATCAGATAGATTATATAATGGTAAGACAGAGATTTAGGAACCAGGTTTTAAATTGTAAGACATTTCCAGAGGCAGATGTGGATTCTGACCACAGTCTATTGGTTATGAACTGCAGATTGAAACTGAAGAAACTGCAAAAAGGTGGGAATTTAAGGAGATGGGACCTGGATAAACTGAAAGAACCAGAGGTTGTAGAGAGTTTCAGGGAGAGCATAAGGGAACAATTGACAGGAATGGGGGAATGAAATACAGTAGAAGAAGAATGGGTAGCTCTGAGGGATGAAGTAGTGAAGGGAGCAGAGGATCAAGTAGGTAAAAAGACGAGGGTAATAGAAATCCTTGGGTAACAGAAGAAATATTGAATTTAATTGATGAAAGGAGAAAATATAAAAATGCAGTAAATGAAGCAGGCAAAAGGGAATACAAACGTCTCAAAAATGAGATCGACAGAAAGTGCAAAATGGCTAAGCAGGGATGGCTAGAGGACAAATGTAAGGGTGTAGAGGCTTGTCTCACTAGGGGTAAGATAGATACTGCCTACAGGAAGATTAAAGAGACCTTTGGAGAGAAGAGAACCACTTGTATGAATATCAAGAGCTCAGATGGCAACCCAGTTCTAAGCAAAGAAGGGAAGGCAGAAAGGTGGAAGGAGTATATAGAGGGTTTATACAAGAGCGATGTACTTGAGGACAGTATTATGGAAATGGAAGAGGATGTAGATGAAGATGAAATGGGAGATAAGATACTGCGTGAAGAGTTTGACAGAGCACTGAAAGACCTGAGTCGAAACAAGGCCCCGGGAGTAGACAACATTCCATTAGAACTACTGATGGCCTTGGGAGAGCCAGTCATGACAAAACTCTACCATCTGGTGAGCAAGATGTATGAGACAGGCGAAATACCCACAGACTTCAAGAAGAATATAATAATTCCAATACCAAAGAAAGCAGGTGTTGACAGATGTGAAAATTACCGAACTATCAGTTTAATAAGTCACAGCTGCAAAATACTAACGCGAATTCTTTACAGACGAATGGAAAAACTGGTAGAAGCGGACCTCGGGGAAGATCAGTTTGGATTCCGTAGAAATGTTGGAACACGTGAGGTAATACTAACCTTACGACTTATCTTAGAAGAAAGATTAAGAAAAGGCAAACCTACGTTTCTAGCATTTGTAGACTTAGAGAAAGCTTTTGACAACGTTAACTGGAATACTCTCTTTCAAATTCTGAAGGTGGCAGGGGTAAAATACAGGGAGCGAAAGGCTATTTACAATTTGTACAGAAACCAGATGGCAGTTATAAGAGTCAAGGGGCATGAAAGGGAAGCAGTGGTTGGGAAAGGAGTGAGACAGGGTTGTAGCCTCTCCCCGATGTTATTCAATCTGTATATTGAGCAAGCAGTAAAGGAAACAAAAGAAAAATTCGGAGTAGGTATTAAAATTCATGGAGAAGAAGTAAAAACTTTGAGGTTCGCCGATGACATTGTAATTCTGTCAGAGACAGCAAAGGACTTGGAAGAGCAGTTGAACGGAATGGACAGTGTCTTGAAAGGAGGATATAAGATGAACATCAACAAAAGCAAAACGAGGATAATGGAATGTAGTCAAATTAAATCGGGTGATGATGAGGGGATTAGATTAGGAAATGAGAGACTTAAAGTAGTAAAGGAGTTTTGCTATTTAGGGAGTAAAATAACTGATGATGGTCGAAGTAGAGAGGATATAAAATGTAGACTGGCAATGGCAAGGAAAGCGTTTCTGAAGAAGAGAAATTTCTTAACATCGAGTATAGATTTAAGAGTCAGGAAGTCGTTTCTGAATGTATTTGTATGGAGTGTAGCCATGTATGGAAGCGAAACATGGACGATAACCAGTTTGGACAAGAAGAGAATAGAAGCTTTCGAAATGTGGTGCTACAGAAGAATGCTGAAGATAAGGTGGGTAGATCACGTAACTAATGAGGTGGTATTGAATAGGATTGGGGAGAAGAGAAGTTTGTGGCACAACTTGACTAGAAGAAGGGATCGGTTGGTAGGACATGTTTTGAGGCATCAAGGGATCACAAATTTAGCATTGGAGGGCAGCGTGGAGGGTAAAAATCGTAGAGGGAGACAAAGAGATCAATACACTAAGCAGATTCAGAAGGATGTAGGTTGCAGTAGGTACTGGGAGATGAAGAAGCTTGCACAGGATAGAGTAGCATGGAGAGCTGCATCAAACCAGTCTCAGGACTGAAGACCACAACAACAACAACATAGTGTGCAAATGCATACGTCGTCTCAAAGAGGACCTATTTAACGTCAACGACTTGCACAACGCATATGAGTGCAAAGAATTTTTCCAAGGCGACAATGAAGGAATAATTATTAAATTATGATCTTAATCCGACTTATAATTGCGTAGGCTTCCGCGCCCAGGTTTCCTGGGTGTGGAACCGCGTCATAATGTATTTTATACTGCTACTTCGTTGGTTTTTCTCCAGCAGCAGTAGTTTTATACATTATGACGCGGTACCACACCCAGAAAACGTTTATGTCGACTTAATCTGACGAGTAATTTTACGTAGATTAATTTCACTGCGATGAAGCACGAATTAATAATAACTGTCAGTGTCATTTCTGGTAGACTTTCAGACCTTCAGTATGGGCGCTGTGGTACTGTTTTTGTCGGCAGCTTCACGAAGAACAAGGAATTTACGGCAAATCACAGCACAGTGTTTCATTTGGGAAGCTTCGATTATACGCTGAGTACACCGCCGGTGTTTTGGGACCAGCCCTTGACCTGACCACTATTCAGAAAATCTTCGGTGGCTTCGTTAACTTTTGTGGTGTTGAGTGGGCAAGAAAGATTAAGAGTGGTTCAGCTAGGCGACATCAACGCATAAAGGGTTGTTAGCTGACAAGAGGGCTGAACCAATATTTCAAGGGAGTGTCAGAGAAGACTAATTACTCCGTAGCAACAGTGCTATAACACCAACTTCACACACGTACACATCGAGGCAAGTATGTAAGCGATTAGGGTTTGCCATTGTCTGTAACAGGTGGGACGACCACCACTATCTATTAGAGTTGTTCGTGTATAGCGTTGCTACCAACCCTGGTAGGGTACATAAGGGGTGTGAACAGCGTCTGGTTGTAAGTGACCACTGTGAAGGACGCGGAGATGCTGCGTAGTCATATGAGACGGCCTTATCAACACCTGACGGGCTTTTAAAGGAGCCTTATTGTGAGTTTCCATTTGGACAGCTGCTCGAATCGTGCCATACACAGATTTTTGGAGCATTCGGATGTTACCGCGGTCCTATTTTGGGCTGCTTCGGAACTTGAAGGCAAGAATATACGAGTGGCATTCAATTAGTAATGGAAGACATTTGGTTGAAAAAACGCCAAATTTGTTATTGGACACCGTGAAATACTCCCACTCAGACACTATATACCCAGCGAAGTGGAGCAGTGGTTAGCACACTGGACTCGCATTCGAAAGGACGACAGTTGAAACCCGCGTCGGGCTACCCTGGTCTAGGTTTTTCGTGATTTCCCTAAATCGCTTCAGTCAAATGCCAGGATGGTTCCTTTGAAAGGGCACGGCCGACTTTCTTTCCCCTTTCCCATCCTTCCGTAATCCGATGGGACCGATGGCTTCGCTGTTTGGTCCTCTCCCCAAACTCAACAAACAAACAACACTATAATTTCATGAAGGACCTATAAGTGGTGGCGCAATACGTAGCCTTCAAAATGGCGCCCGTAACGGAGGCAGAAAACCAGAGCATCGCAGATATTCATACGCGTTTACAGAATGTCTTTGGGGACCTGGCGGTGAACAAAAGCACGGTGAGTCGTCTGGCGAGGCGTCTGCCATCATCGCAACGAGGTCGCCCAGGCCTTTCCAATCTCCAGCGTGCCGGCTCGCCGTGCACAACTGTGACGCCCGCAGTGTTGGAACGTGCGGGGCAGTCTCATTCGAGGCGATCGAAGCAGCAGAATCAAACGCCTCGCTGCCCAACTGGACGTCTCTGTTGGTAGTGGTGACACACGCGTTCACCAGTTGGGGTACTCAAAGGTGTGTATCTGCTGGATTCCTCTCCACCATAAAGACCAACGATGGACCATCTGCTCGTTAGCAGGGTGATCGTGACAGTTTTTTGTCGAACGTCGTCGCAGGCGATGAAACGTGTGCTGATCACTTCGAGCCAGAAAGAAAACGGCATCTGTGAAATGACACCACACCATCTCTCCTCCGAAGAAAAAGTTCAAAGCGCACCCTCAGCTGGTAAAGTCAGGGCGGCGGTCTTCTGCTATTCTGAAGGGGTTATTCTGGTTTGGTTGGTGGATTTGGGGGAAGGGACCAAACAGTGAAGCCCTCGGTCCTTTCGGATTAAGGAAAGGAGGGGAAGGAAGTCGACTGTGCCCTTTCAAAGGAACCATCCCGGCATTTGCCTGAAGCGATTTACGGAAATCATGGAAAACCTCAATAAGAATGGCCGGATGCGGATTTGAACTGTCTTCCTCCCGAATGCGAGTCCAGTGTTCTAACGAATATGCCACCTCACTCGATGAGTTATTCTGTTTGATGCCTTCCCTCATGGTGCAAGGATCAACTCTGATGTGGCCAGAATGAGGTTTTCACTCTGCAGCGGAGTGTGCGCTGATATGAAACTTCATGGCAGATTAAAACTGTGTGCCAGACCGAGACTCGAACTCGGGACCTTTGCCTTTCGCGGGCAAGTGCTCTACCATCTGAGCTACCCAAGCACGACTCACGCCGCGTCCTCACAGCTTTACTTCCGCCAGTACCTCGTCTCCTACCTTCCAAACCTTACAGAAGCTGTCCTGCGAACCTTGCAGAACTAGCACTCCTGAAAGAAAGGATATTGTGGAGACATGGCTTAGCCACAGCCTGGGGGATGTTTCCAGAATGAGATTTTGACACTGCAGCGGAGTTTTAATCTGCCAGGAAGTTTCATATCAGCGCACACTCCGCTGCAGAGTGAAAACCTCATTCTGGAAACATCCCCCAGGCTGTGGCTAAGCCATGTCTCCGCAATATCCTTTCTTTCAGGAGTGCTAGTACTGCAAGGTTCGCAGGACAGCTTCTGTAAGGTTTGGAAGGTAGGAGACGAGGTACTGGCAGAAGTAAAGCTCTGAGGACGCGGCGTGAGTCGTGCTTGGGTAGCTCAGATGGTAGAGAACTTGCCCACGAAAGGCAAAGGTCGCGAGTTCGAGTCTCGGTCCGGCACACAGTTTTAATCTGGCAGGAAGTTTCAACTCTGATGTGTATTGCGCTACCATCAGGAAATCGAAGAATAGACTTCAGTGTTTTCGTCGGTCCAAAAATGCAATCGAACTTCTTGTTCTCCATGACAACGCAATGTCTCAGACAAGTCTTCGCACCCGAGAGGAGCCCACAAAACTTCATTGGAACGTTCTTTCTTATGCGCCCTACAGCTCGGATCTCGCACCTTCCGACTTCCATTTGTTTGGTCCAATGAAGAATGCACTCCGCGGGAAGCAGTACGTCGAAGGGCCTCCCACCAAGCTAGCGTAAGGCCGTCGCATTGAGCAAGGATTATGTTGAAAAGTAACGTTTTGTAGCCAGAAGAATGCGAAATAATATGGTGTATTGGAATTCTGCTTTCAGGAGAAAAAAATGTGTTTCTTTACTTATTTAACCCCCTCGTACTACTCGTCACCAAAGTTCGGATCGAACACGTCTGACCATCACCATGGAGGATCGCCATATTGTGGCCCCAAGAACATCTTAGACCCTCCACATGTGCTTCTGCAATCTGAGAACAAGTGCTGGACTCCCTGCAACATTCTGCATGATCTCGCACCATTGGTGGGAGACTAGGAGCAGCCAGACTACGTAATTAGTGCCCCATTCAAAGGTTGCCGTTAACACCACAATACAAATGGTTGTGTCTGGGCTGATATCACACCTGCTGAAGACTGTCATCGCAGTGTGTTCAGTGATGAATCTCGGTGCTGTATTCCCACGGATGGTATGGCGGCGATCTTGGGTGAGGCCCATTTCAACCAATGTTTTGGTGAGCAACGGTGGAGTTATTCGTGGCGTCGAGGTGTGGGGAGGTGAGGCCCATTTCAGCCAATGTTTTGGAGAGCAACAGTGGAGTTATTCGTGGCGTTGAGGTGTGGGGAGCCTTGAGGCCACGGCTGGTAGTGATTAAGGGAAGTCGGGCGGCCCATCGGTAGGTCACGGACGTGTTGCGTTCTCATGCGTTACCTGTCAAGCAAAAGTATAGGGGTGCCACATTTCATCAGGACAGCCCTGGTCCACACTCTCTGGAGAGGATATAACAGATTTATGACGCCCTCCCCAGCCGAAGTAGTGCATACATCCAGGCGAGAGGGGGTGTAGTCTCATTCTGGTAAGTGAGCTCTTGCTGCCAAGTTCTTGATAAATTTGTTTAGATTTTGTAATCACTGGAATAACATCACATATCCTCTCGACTCGTCAAGTTTCATTCTGTTTCCTCCTCTCCTTGTGATGCTTCACTTTTTTGTCAGACAGTGTATATAATTAAGCCAAAGATCATGCCGCAGTGGTAACACCGGTTCCCATGAGATCACCGAAGTTAAGCACTGCTGGCATTGGCTAACAATTAGATGCATCACCGTCCGGGTGTGCCAAGTGCTGGTGGCAAGAGCTCACAGCTCTTGTGAGATTGAGGAGATTGTGATGTAGCGGCACCGGTCACGAAAACAGTCAACAACGAGGGGAGCGGTGTGCTGACCACAGTCTCCTACGCATCCGCATCCAGTGACGCGTCGGCCAGTCAGCACCACTGGGCCTTCAAGGCCCATTCGGATGGTGTTTGTTTGTTTGTAGTACACTCCTGGAAATTGAAATAAGAACACCGTGAATTCATTGTCCCAGGAAGGGGAAACTTTATTGACACATTCCTGGGGTCAGATACATCACATGATCACACTGACAGAACCACAGGCACATAGACACAGGCAACAGAGCATGCACAATGTCGGCACTAGTACAGTGTATATCCACCTTTCGCAGCAATGCAGGCTGCTATTCTCCCATGGAGACGATCGTAGATATGCTGGATGTAGTCCTGTGGAACGGCTTGCCATGCCATTTCCACCTGGCGCCTCAGTTGGACCAGCGTTCGTGCTGGACGTGCAGACCGCGTGAGACGACGCTTCATCCAGTCCCAAACATGCTCAATGGGGGACAGATCCGGAGATCTTGCCGGCCAGGGTAGTTGACTTACACCTTCTAGAGCACGTTGGGTGGCACGGGATACATGCGGATGTGCATTGTCCTGTTGGAACAGCAAGTTCCCTTGCCGGTCTAGGAATGGTAGAACGATGGGTTCGATGACGGTTTGGATGTACCGTGCACTATTCAGTGTCCCCTCGACGATCACCAGTGGTGTACGGCCAGTGTAGGAGATCGCTCCCCACACCATGATGCCGGGTGTTGGCCCTGTGTGCCTCGGTCGTATGCAGTCCTGATTGTGGCGCTCACCTGCACGGCGCCAAACACGCATACGACCATCATTGGCACCAAGGCAGAAGCGACTCTCATCGCTGAAGACGACACGTCTCCATTCGTCCCTCCATTCACGCCTGTCGCGACACCACTGGAGGCGGGCTGCACGATGTTGGGGCGTGAGCGGAAGACGGCCTAACGGTGTGCGGGACCGTAGCCCAGCTTCATGGAGACGGTTGCGAATGGTCCTCGCCGATACCCCAGGAGCAACAGTGTCCCTAATTTGCTGGGAAGTGGCGGTGCGGTCCCCTACGGCACTGCGTAGGATCCTACGGTCTTGGCGTGCATCCGTGCGTCGCTGCGGTCCGGTCCCAGGTCAACGGGCACGTGCACCTTCCGCCGACCACTGGCGACAAAATCGATGTACTGTGGAGACCTCACGCCCCACGTGTTGAGCAATTCGGTGGTACGTCCACCCGGCCTCCCGCATGCCCACTATACGCCCTCGCTCAAAGTCTGTCAACTGCACATACGGTTCACGTCCACGCTGTCGCGGCATGCTACCAGTGTTAAAGACTGCAATGGAGCTCCGTATGCCACGGCAAACTGGCTGACACTGACGGCGGCGGTGCACAAATGCTGCGCAGCTAGCGCCATTCGACGGCCAACACCGCGGTTCCTGGTGTGTCCGCTGTGCCGTGCGTGTGATCATTGCTTGTACACCCCTCTCGCAGTGTCCGGAGCAAGTATGGTGGGTCTGACACACCGGTGTCAATGTGTTCTTTTTTCCATTTCCAGGAGTGTATATATAATTACATCTTTAAAAATTATTGGCGTATTCTTCTATGAAATAGAGAAAGCTGTCAAGTAGATATGATTTCAAATTGGGTTTGAGTTAAATTATTTACGTCACTGGGTAAATGGCCTATGATTTTTACGCTGAAATGCCTCATTCTTTTCCGTGCCACATTTGGCTAAGTGAAGGATAGTCTACGTCATTTCTCCTTTTAATATTAAACTTTTGAACAGTACTTTAGTTTCCGAATTTTGATTGATTTTTCTCAACAGACTAAATAAGGGGCACATGTGCTGTGAGACTATTTCAGTATGCCCAACTGTTACAGAACTGTCCTCTACAGTGGACAGGCTTTTCTGTAAAAAAACACATTCCTCCTCACTGGCAAGCTAGCCCAGAAAATAATACCACAAGACATCAGTAAATTAAATAGGAAAAGTAATCGACTTTTTTACATTTTAATCTCTAAAATCTGATATTATCCGTAACGCAAAACTTCGTAGTCCTTCGACGTTTAATACGACCAATAACATGCGGCTTCCAGTTCAGTTTCTTATCAATATAAACACCGTAGAATTTGCTGTATTCTCTTTCATTAACTGAATTAGCCCAGTGCATTATTTCCAGTGGTATGGTCAGAACGAACAGTACTGAATTTCGTTGTTGTGTTTTATCTAAGATTAGTATAGCTCCATTTACAGGGATCCAGTTATTAGTTTTCAAGATAATTTTATTTACATTTTCAAGCGCTATAATGTTTCCTTTAATATTTGCATTATTTCTACTTCTCAGTCACACAATGGTACATCAGTTACACATAATAAGAACACGTAAAAGAACTAGCAGTGGCAGTTACAGGAACGTAAATGCAGTGTATTATAATTGCCTTTATTTCCATAAAACGTCTCATATCCTCATGCATCGCTAAATTTTTTTCAGGTGCCCTTGTTGTGTTAGGTCTTTAGTCACTGATCTGACACAGCCCTTAAAATTACTCTGCCCTATAAGTTATATCCACAGATTAACACCCATGTGCGAACAAAAAATTTTTATTAGGTGGAGCAAGACCACCGCTTAATTTTACAAAAAGATAAACTTTGTTCGAAAACAAAAGGCTTCTTCTCCTACCAAAATTTTATAACAAGCCATTTTTGAACCCAGTCACGTAAACATACCGCTGCCGCAGCGGCACACCGCGAGCAGTCCAGTATCAACAATACCTCCATTCAGTTTTTGTTCAGCACTGCAGTAAAACGCCACGCAGAGGTACACAGCACTTTGACAGAGTCAGAATAGTGTCTTTACTTTCAGCAATGGTTCAAATGGCTCTGAGCACTATGGGACTTCACTTCTGAGGTCATCAGTCCCCTAGAACTTAGAACTACTTAAACCTAACTAACCTAAGGACATCACACACATCCATGCCCGAGGCAGGATTCGAACCTGCGACCGTAGCGGTCGCACGGCTCCAGACTGTAGCGCCTAGAACAGCATGGCCACTCCGGCCGGCTTACTTTCAGCAGATCATACACAGCAAGATGTTGCCGATCGCTTACATGGAACTCAAAGTGATGTGTCTAAGACGTTGAGCCGGCCGGAGTGGCCGTGAGGTTCTAGGCGCTGCAGTCTGGAACCGAGCGACCGCTACGGTCGGGCATGGATGTGTGTGGTGTCCTTAGGTTAGTTAGGTTTAAGTAGTTCTCAGTTCTAGGGGACTGATGACTTCAGAAGTTAAGTCGCATGGTGCTCAGAGCCATTTGAACCATTTTTCTAAGACGTTGAGAAAACAGAGAGAGACGGGAAATGTGAACGACAGACCTTTCAGTGGTCGTCCTCGTACGACAACAGCACATGCAGGATCGTTTGCTGTAGCTATCGGCTCGGAGGCACGCAACAACTAAATGACTTCTCCCAAGTAGCTGGGATTCGTGTCTCAATCCAAGCAGTACACAGAAGATTGTGTCAGGGTGGTCTTCATTCCAGAAGACCAATGATAAGTTGTGCACTAAACCAATGGAACCGATTCACTCGAAGGACCTGGGTCATTGCCGAATAGAGTAACGTTATGTTTGCTGACGAGACCACGATTGGCTGCATCCAGACACTAGACGTGTTAGAACCGCTAGACGACATCAGGAACGCCGATACGTGGAGGAAGGCTTGGCTCTGAGCACTATGGGACTCAACTGCTGAGGTCATTAGTCCCCTAGAACTTAGAACTAGTTAAACCTAACTAACCTAAGGACATCACAAACATCCATGCCCGAGGCAGGATTCGAACCTGCGACCGTAGCGGTCGTGCGGTTCCAGACTGTAGCGCCTTTAACCGCACGGCCACTTCGGCCGGCCGTGGAGGAAGTCCACCCGTTTGCAGGTGGAAGTATAATGTTCTGGGCGGCAATAATGATGGGAAGGCAGAGCCCTTTAATTGCCATCTACGGTAATTTGACTGGTCTCCGATACCTCCAAGAGTTCCTACAAACGATTTTAAGGCCCTACAGATGTGAAATTGGCTACAACTTCATCCAAGTCGATGACAATGTAAGACCGGATCGTACTCTGGTAGTGCCTCAGTATCTTCAAAGATGCAACATCAACCGAATGCACTGGCCAGCGCATCCCCAGGCATGAATGCAACTGAGCGTCCATGGGACCTGTCGAAGGTGGCCATTGCACAGCGTCCGAATCCACCTGACAATCTTCAGGACCTCGCTGAAGTTGCCATCGAGGAGTGGGACCTCATACCCCAAGATAAACTTGAGCATTCCTCGCAAAGTGGAAGAACTCTTCTGTGTACAGGGAGCATGTACCCACTACTAAAGGCTGATAATCTTCATCATCAGACAAAGATTTTCACTGTTTTTGTTTTCAAGAGGTGCACTTAGGAGAGAGCCAGCTTGGTTTTGTAATGGAAAAAATGGAAATGATCGTATGGCGCCAGTGACCGGAAGTTCCCAGGCGGGAAGTTTGGCCGCCAAGTGTAAGTTTTATAGAGTGCGACGCCACATTGGGCGACTTGCGCGTCGACAGTGGGGACGAAATGATAATGAGGACAGCACAACACCCAGTCCCTGAGGGGAGAAAATCTCCCACCCCAGCCGGGATTCGAATCCGGGCCCCCGTGCGGGCATTCCAACGTTCTAACCGTTCAGCTATTGGGGTGGACGGTTTTGTAATGATTTTTTGTAACTAACCAAAATCGTTCCTGTTTTCAGAAGGAATGGCGTTTATTTTGTTAATAATGTATTTTACGAACCTCAATGGGTGTACTATAAGAAGTCATTCTAGTAAACTCTATGATATCCCAGACTTTTGTTGAGATGTGTATTTGTAGTGTCTGTTCTTTCGGACATGCCCCACAGAGAGACACCATTTTCACCGCGCATCACAACGAATCAAGACACAAAGGAAACAAGATTCTATACTTGATATTAAAAGCTGTTTTGGTGAGTATATTTCAGCTGCAGCCAAAGTATTCCCCAGTAGGAATATTACTCTGACTCCGTTTCCCTCTGATAACATTTTCTTTGGCAGCTCGTATCCTTCGTGTCAAGAATCAAATTATTTGTTAGCAACATATTTTGTCCTTACATAATGCACACTTCTGCCAAGCTAAAAGGAAAAAATTCTTGTCAAAACTGTTCCTCCCAAAAACTATTCCTGCATTATGCTTACATTGCCGATATCTTGATATGCAGCCTCTGTCCCCTGTTTGTACATTTTCTTGTTCTCAGGCTCATCTGTCGTTTATCATTATCGGTGTGCAGGGGTTGGATACGCTGTTAACCTACACCTACAATAGCGCCCTCTGGAAGACATCTGAGGGTCCAATACTTGGCGAGACGCTTTCCCTCGTGTCTTTGGGCCATTTCTTGTGCAGGCACACTACACAGCTCCCGAATTAAATCATTATAGATTTACCACAGCAACTTTTATTTCGTTTAAACCACGTGATCTCCAAATACGACACCATACAGTACTTCATTGCTCTACACATGTTATCCTCCTCTGACTAATTCACATCTCGAGTTTCTCAAAGTGATCAGGAATTACATGTGACGTAAGCATATTTTAGTAACTTTAGGAGATTTCTATAATTTTCAGTATCGTATTTCCATGTACACAAGGAGATGAAACAGAATTATGTATTTACGTATACAATAATATAAAAACAATCCCTGCCACAAGACGTACTGCAGGACAGGGCATATTTTCAGTGGTTAAAGATCTTATGAGTTCTAAAAATAATGCTGTAAAAAAGTTGGTGATATTGGCAACTGATGCAGCTCCTGCAGCGGTAAGTGGAGAGAACGGATTCGTAGTCTTGTGTTGTAAAGACAACCGCTCTCCGAAATTTCTGTCGCGTTATTGTGTAGTACACGAGCAGTCGCTAAGTGGGAAGTTTCTAAATATGAAGAATGTAACGAAAACAGGCCTAAAAGTAGTAAACAAAGTTAGAGCACATGGAATTCTCAGCCATTTGTCCGGAGCACTGACTGATGAACTAGAGCGTCTGTATCGTGAGTGTCTGCTACATTTTGGTCCAGGTTGAAGGCAATGTTCAGCTCGACATATCTTTTGTGTCGTCGTTGACACTCTAGAGTCTTGTACCAAAGGAAACCAGGAGAGGATGTTGTTTGGTGCCCAGTATCCACTTTCTACAATACAACTGCACACATGTATTAACAGGGTTCTTTATTCATAAGAACAAGAAGCTACTTATCTTCAAGCAAGTCCACGTCTTGTGGTACAAGTTCTTCCGTAATAGTCCAAGCTAGCCTCACTGCAGGTGAAGTACAAGTCCTGCTATAAACACTACACTCTGGTAGCCGGTGACATAAACTGACAGACGCCAACTACTATAGTAACGGAGCTAGTAACTGAGCTAACTGCGGCTGGGCTGACACTCTGTGACTGACTGGGTGACAGACCGGGCCATCGGGTTCCGTGGCGGAGATCTAAATACTGCCGGTCAAGAGGGCGTTGGCGGAGCATTGCTTGTGAGTCTGTCTTTGGCCTCTATCCTGAGGGGCGTGCTTGATTCAGCGCCTGTTATCGATCTTCTTGCAACCTCTTTGCGGACCGGTGTGCTGGCGACAGTTTAGGGCAGCACAATATCTATGTGAGATTCCTTTTTCTAGTAAGAAATTTATTAAACAAAATGCACAGAAATGAACACTTGGACAACTGAATTCGAATTGCAGCCACTAGTTACTCTCCCTACATTAAAAATCTTGTTGATGACAAAAAAATAGTGCCATTCTTCTCACTGAAACAAATAAGTCTGAGTAAAAATCTGTGCCTTCAATAGTAATTTATTACTAACTATTCTTCTGTTTCTTTATCTTACAAACAGTTAAATTAATATTCATTTGTTATTACTGGAAATGCAAACTTATAGGCAATAGATAAAAGTTAGATTTTTTAACAAAAAATGGCTCTGAGCACTATGGGACTTAATATCTATGGTCATCAGTCCCCTAGAACTTAGAACTACTTAAACCTAACTAACCTAAGGACATCACACAACACCCAGTCATCATGAGGCAGAGAAAATTTTTTAACAGTCCTTATTTCTGTGGTAGGTTCTTCTGGTAGCTCACAGTATTGTTTAAAACCTGTATGCTTGCTGAGAAGCTTTGTAAGTTTGGCAACGTTTGTTTTATAGGATTTGTATATTCATCCAGATTCTTCCTTCATCACTCATGAGGATATGTACGACTTTCCTATGAATTACCTTGTCAGTGCTACTGTCGTAACAGATATGTTAAAGCCATCGTCATATTGAGACTAGGACCTGCAACATTTAAACCCACGTGTGTATATATGTTTTATCCTACGAAGACGATTAACGAACAGCAAGAAGGCTAGGGATTAAACAAGGGGAATCCTATGTGAAGAAATTGTCTCGACACAACTCTCCTGTAAAGCCTCTTTTACAAGAGCGACGTTGCTATCACAGTCTGAGTCTGGCAACTGAGACTACTGCAGTGTCCCTGGCGCACTTCTCCTGTAAAGAGACTCGCTTGCCACGAGTGGTCATTTTTGTGTACACTTCTGTGCCAGACTTGTGCGTGTTGTGACTGCTTCCGGTTGTGCTGCATCTGAATGGTGAAAGTGAAGTTATGAGGAACCGTTGTCACAAAACATTGGAACACAGTAGCAGTCTATCACTAATAACAGTGTTGAGGCTCTCATGGCCACTTTTTGACCATTTCGTTCTGGCTTTTGGCTCGGGACATTCGACCGATGTTTATTTAATGATTTTTCTGGCATTTCTGCCAGCAGCCGGCCGGAGTGGCCGACCTGTCTAGGCGCTGAGTCTGGAACCACGGTCGCAGGTTCGAATCCTGCCTCCGGCATGAATGTGTGTGATGTTCTTAGGTTAGTTAGGTTTAAGTAGTTCTACGTTCTAGGGGACTGATGACCGCAGCAGTTAAGTCCCATAGTGCTCAGAGCAATTTGAAACATTTGAACCATTTCTGCCAGCACGAGTGGCTGGCATTGTCAAAGATACGCCCTAAATTGCAGGTGCCAGACTGGAGACGAGCCTATGGTGGGAGATCATACACGCTCAAGTCAAATTAATGTGACCACCGCCTGTGTTCGACGTCAACGTGCAGTAAATACTCCCAGATGGCAGGTGGCAATACTAACAGTGAAGAATATATAAAGCGTGTCCGGGGCATTCGGAAAATAGTGCAGACGTCATCGCAATGTGGAAACGGAGCGATTTATCTGCCATCAAAAAGGGCATGAACGTTGACTTTAGGGCCAAGGGTGGAAGAATTTCCAAACCTGTTGAGTTTGTAAACTGTTCCTATGCTGCAGTGGTTAAAGTATACCGTGCGTGACAAAATTGCACTATTGGAAATTGGCGCCGAGGCAACTGTGGTCCACCGTGGGCCATATATGCCAGGTGTGAGTGATGACTGTGGAGATGTGTACGTTCAAACAAACATGCATATGTTGAGCAAGAGACCATCCAAATGAACCATGGGGCTACCAACAGTGTCTCCTCAACGACCATTCAGTGAACGTTGCTGAGCAGGCGCCTGGTTCATACACCCATGCTGGCTGCTGTTCATTGGTGACAGAGGCTGGGATTTGGACCTAGAAGGACACTTGTACGTCCACTGAGTGACAACAGGTGGCATTTTCAGATGAATCACGTTTTACGCTCCATTGGGGTGAAACGTCTGAAAGCAATCATCCTGCAACAGTCATCAAAAGCGTCTGGGCCAGAGGAGACTGTTTTATGGTCCGTAGAATGTTTTCATGTCATTCCCTGGATGACCTCATCATTCTGGAAAGCACGGTGGAGCAACAGAAGTATGCATCTATCTTTGCTTGTAGTTTGTTTTTCCTCAGCACGAGGGCATCTACCAGTAGGACAATGCAACCTGCCACAGAGCGCCCTGTGTACGTACGTGTTTCGAAGAGCACCAGGAACAGTTTACCATAACCCCCTGCCCACCAGACTCCCCGGATTTACACCCACTCCTCCGAGAATCATTGGGACCACCTCGATCGGGCTGTTCGAGCCATGGATCTTGCAACGGAGAAAGCTAGCGCGGCTGGCCTTGACACTACAGTCGGGATGGCTCCACATGCCGGTCCGAACCTTCCAGAACCTCACTGACTCTCTTCCTACACGTCTCGCAGCGTCATGCACTGCAATAGCTGGTTGTTATGTTATGTTATGTTAATCGGGGACCTAGAAACGACGGAGAGGCTCCGTCCTCGCTGTAGCCGCAGTGGTCCGCAACCCGACGACGACTACCGCAGTCCACTTGACCCCTCCGCCGCCCCACACCAAACCCACGGTTGTTGTGCGGTTCGGCCTCCGGTGGACCCCCCAGGGAACGTCTCACACCACACGAGTGTAACCCCTACGTTTGCGTGGTAGAGTAGTGGTAGTGTACGCGTACGTGAAGAACTTGTTTGCGCAGCAATCGCTGACATAGTGTTGCTGAGGCGGAATAAGGGGAGCCAGACCGAGGCAGATGGAAAACCGCCTAAAAACCATCCACAGACTGGCCGGCTCACCGGACCTCGACACAAATCCGCCGGGCGGATTCGTGCTGGGGACCGGCGCTCCTTCCCGCCCGGAAGCAATAGGTTCAAAAAATGGCTCTGAGCACTATGGGACATAACTTCTGAGGTCATCAGTCCCCTAGAACTTAGAACTACTTAAACCTAAGTGGAACAAGCGTACCATAATGCTGTTTAGCCAACAGCCCTGTAGTCTCAGCAATACTCCACGTCTTCCAAGCCAAAATGTTAGCATCTGGAAAAGCTTCAAGGCCACCATAATCTGCTTGGGTGCCCCATACAACAGCCAGTGTGAGCCATGTACTACCTCCAAACACAGCCTGAACTTCACAAGTGAAGTTCAGATTCAGTCCACGAAAACATTTGGACCTCCAATCAATTGCTGTTTGTTAAACTGCCCAGCCAAGTCAATATCAATCGCCTTCAAACTGCGATCACACGCATCCATGCCCGAGGCAGGATTCGAACCTGCGACCGTAACGGTCGCGCAGTTCCAGACTGTAGCGCCTAGAACCGCTCGGCCGCTCCGGACGGGAAGCAAAAGGTGATTAGTCAGGCTTTTGACAGGTGGTCACATTCATGTCGATTTTGACATGTGAGTGGTTCGTATAAAACAAGCTTAATACGAATTTCCGTGAGTGAGTGGTACACATGGAGAGTGAGGCTTTAGTTAGTAAACCAAGTGTGCAGGAACTATCAGCATGTGCATTGGGAGGAGGGAGGGTAGACGTGTATTAGTTTCACAAGAGTTTTTTAGACCGCTTGAACATATTTTTTATTGTAATTTTAGTGGCGTTAGTTTTTACAATAATACACTAATCTATAATCTATTAAAAATACTCTCGTTTACTCACACAGTCACATTTTCTGGTCACGCACGTTATTCCACTTACGATTGCCATGGCGAGTATGCTATGACGTGCTGGCAAGGCTCTCTTACAAACATAATAACACATGCAAATTGTAAAGACATGCAACGTCAAATTAAACAACTAAAGTTTCTTTAAGGTCTTGTCTCTCTTGCATAGAGCAGTTTCACACGGTATACTGCCGTATAGCAATTCTACCATACCTGAAAATCTTGACGTCCGCCGTTGCCAGGAGCGTTTTCACACTGAATTTTCCATGTCCCCACGTTCGTCAAACAACAGGAGCGAGGCGTACGTGACTTGTTTCCGTCGTTGACACCCAAGTGTCATGTGATTAAGATGTTCAAATGGTTCAAATAGCTCTAAGTACTATGAGACTTAACATCTGAGTTCATCAATCCCCTAGACTTAGAACTACTTAAACCTATCCAACCTAAGGACATCACACACATCCATGCCCGAGGCAGGATTCGAACCTGCGACCACAGCAGCAGCGCGGTTCCAGACTGAAGCGCCTAGAACCGCTCGGCCACAGCGGCAGGCTTAAGATCACTCTCTCCACATTCAAAGTAGGAGGCCATTGTTCCGAATACTAAACATCCTTGATTGAGGCGTCCGCCGTTAAATTTCAGGCGTGTCGCCGTTACATAAAATCAAGTGGTTTCACTTGTTTGATACACCACTGTATGGCTGGGACGCAGGGGTGTAGCTCACTGCACTTCCTGGAGATTCTACATTCACTGTCTCATCTGTTTCTTAGTGGTACCTTCAAAGTCACGACAAAGTCTAAGTTCAGAAATTGTCGTACTCTTGACTACACCGATGTTGTCCAAATGGTTCAAAATGGTTCAAATGGCTCTGAGCACTATGGGACTTAACATGTAAGGTCATCAGTCCCCTAGAACTTAGAACTACTTAAACCTAACTAACCTAAGGACGTCATACACATCCATGCCCGAGGCAGGATTCGAACCTGCGACCGTAGCGGTCGCTCGGCTCCAGACTGTAGCGCCTAGAACCGCACGGCCACAAAGGCCGGCTCCTACACTGTCCAATCACATTAATTTGACCACCTGTCAAAAGCCCGAACAACCACTTTTTGCCGTGGGGATCGCTGCCAAACATACAGAAACAGAACCGGGACGTTTGGTGGCCAGGGGAGTACGGTAACCTCATCCTGCTGCACTTCGAACCACGCACGCACACCGCGAGCTGTGTGACGCGTTGCGTTGTTCTGCTGGTAGGCGCCGTAATGCAGATGAAAGCCCGCATCTCGTGGTCGTGCGGTAGCGTTCTCGCTTCCCACGCACAGGTTCCCGGGTTCGATTCCCGGCGGGGTCAGGGATTTTCTCTGTCTCGTGATGGCTGGTTGTTGTGTGCTGTCCTTAGGTTAGTTAGGTTTAATTAGTTCTAAGTTCTAGGGGACTGATGACCATAGATGTTAAGTCCCATAGTGCTCAGAGCCATTTGAACCATTTGCAGATGAAAAATAAACTGCAGGTAGGAGTGGACACGGTCCCCAAGGACAGAAGTATGCTTCTGTTGATCCAGTTAGCCTTCCAGAATGACGAGATCCCCCACGGATTGCCACGACAATGTTCCTCAGTCCATAACCCATGCAGGTGTCTGCTTTCGGACGTTTCACGTCGAACACGCCAATGATTATCTCTCCAATGAAGCATAAAACCTGATTCATCTGAAAAACCACTTGTTATCACTCGGTGGATGTTCAGATGCGGTACAGGCGCGCAAATTCCAGCCTTCGTCGCCGATGTACGGCAGCAGGCAGCAGGTGACGCCTGTACATAAGAAGGGTAGAAGGACGGATCCTCAAAATTACAGACCAATACCCTTAACATCGGTTTGTTGCAGGATTCTCGAACATATTCTCAGTTCGAATATAATGAATTTCCTTGAGACAGAGAAGTTACTGTCCATGCGTCAGCACGGCTTTAGAAAGTATCGCTCCTGGGAAACGCAGCTCGCCCTTTTTTCACATGTTATTTTTTGCGAACCATGGATGAAGGGTATCAGACGGATGCCATATTCCTTGACTTCCGGAAAGCGTTTGACTCGGTGCCCCACTGCACACTCCTAACTAAGGTTCGAGCAAATGGGATTGGTTCCCAAGTATGTGAGTGGCTCGAAGACTTCTTAAGTCATAGAACCCAGTACGTTGTCCTCGATGGTGAGTGTTCATCGGAAGTGAAGGTATCATCTGGAGTGCCCCAGGGAAGTGTGGTAGGTCCACTGTTGTTTTCTATCTACATAAATGATCTTTTGGATAGGGTGGGTAGCAATGTGCGGCTGTTTGCTGATGATGCTGTGGTGTACGGGAAGGTGTCGTTGAGTGACTGTAGGAGGATACAAGATGACTTGGACAGGATTTGTGATTGGTGTAAAGAATGGCAGCTAACTCTAAATATAGATAAATGTAGATTAATGCAGATGAATAGGAAAAAGAATCCTGTAATGTTTGAATACTCGATTAGTAGTGTAGCGCTTGACACAGTCATGTCGATAAATATTTGGGGGTAACATTGCACAGCGATATGAAGTGGGACAAGCATGTAATGGCAGTTGTGGGGAAGGCGGATAGTCGTCTTCGGTTCATTGGTAGAATTTTTGGAGGATGTGGTTCATCTGTAAAGGAGACCGCTTATAAAACACGAATACGACCTATTCTTGAGTACTGCTCGAGCGTTTGGGATCCCTGTCAGGTCGGATTGAGGGAGGACGTAGAAGCAATTCAGAGGCGGGCTGCTAGATTTCTTACTGGTAGGTTTGATCATCACGCGAGTGTTACGGAAATGCTTCAGGAACTCGGGTGGGAGTCTCTAGAGGAAAAGAGGCGTTCTTTTCGTGAATCGCTACTGAGGAAATTTAGAGAACCAGCATTTGAGGCTGACTGCAGTACTATTTTACTGCCGCCAACTTACAAAAAAATGGCTCTGAGCACTATGGGACTTAACATCTGTGGTCATCAGTCCCCTAGAACTTAGAACTACTTAAACCTAACTAACATAAGGACATCACACACATCCATGCCCGAGGCAGGATTCGAACCTGCGACCGTAGCGGTCACGCGGTTCCAGACTGTACCACCTAGAACCGCACGGCCACACCGGCCGGCGCCAACTTACATTTCGCGGAAGGACCGCAAAGATAAGAGAGATTAGGGCTCGTACAGAGGCATATAGGCAGTTATTTTTCTCTCGTTCTGTTTGGGAGTAGAACGGGGAAAGAAGATGCTAGTTGTGGTACGAGGTACCCTCCGCCACGCACCGTATGGTGGATTGCGGAGTATGAATGTAGATGTAGATGTAACGGGGTTGGAGGGATCAGATAATGGTACCGAAAGTACCCTCCGCCACACACCATTAGGTGGCTTGCGGAGTATGATGTAGATGTAGCTGTCAGCATGGGTGCATGGGCCAGGCGCTTGCTGCGGAGGCCCGTATGCAGCAACGTTTGCTGAACGGTGATTCAGGATACACTGTCGGTAGGTCCTCTCAGCTGTTCAACGGTTGCGCGTCTGTTTGCCCGTACACATCGCAGCGTCGTTCACCCCTGTCACAGTTACCCCGGCGCCGGCTCTGGATAGCGCCATTTCGGCATGCACGGTCTACTTGAACCACGGCGACACGTGAACTGTTTATAAAGTTAACAGTTTCGGAAAAGCTCCCAACCTTGCGCCAAAAGCCAGTGTCATACCCCTTTGGGCGTCAGCTAAATCGCTGTATTTCTGCATTAGGACGACGACTGCAGTGTGTTCCGCGTGCTAGAATACAAGCTTCATATACCCTTCAATGCTGGCGTTGTCACATGTCGTCTGTGAATGGTTATTACACGTTGGCGTCGAATATAGGCGGTGGTCATATTAATGTGACTGGGCCGGGTACGTCTAAATACATACGCTGCAGCCCACCATCAGGTACACGACGGAGGCTACCTTGTATGGCTTCTAGTAATCCCATTTCCTGTTTCATTCAGAAATGGAGCTAACGAAAACCGATTGTCTCTATGCTCCCATACGAGTCCTGAGTTCCCTTATCTTGTCTTCGAGATCCTCGTGAGAGATGCTTTTGGTGCCAGTAGTATCGTCCTGCAATTAGCCGCAGATACCGGTTCTCTAAACTATCTCAATCGTGTTTCGCGGAAAGTACTTTTTCCTCCAGGGATTTCCATTTGAGCCCACAAAGCATTTCTGTAATATTCTTCTTCTTCTTCTTCTTGCGTTACGGCCTCTGTAGGACCACGGGTAGCCCCTTCGTGGACTGCATTTTCCTCTTCTTCTCCCAGAACCTCTTCATTCTTTCTCTTCTCCTCTCCCGCTCTTCTTCCGAGATCTTCAGTTTCCGTTTCTCCTAGCGGCTCCACTGGTGACATTCTAATCTTTTCCTGTATTCTTCTCTGTCATTGATCTCCGGCATATTTGTCGGTGTATATTTGTTCCTCCAATTTTCCTTTCCTTCGACCTTGACCCCCAATTCCAACCAGTCCTTCCGAAGTTCAACAACCCACTTGGTTCCTATCTTTCCCCTTGTCCTCCCTGTTGTTTCCCACACTCTCTTCGTCATTCTGTCCATACTCATCTTAACTACATGTCCAGCAAACCTGGCCCCTTTGAGTCTGATTTCCCCGGATATTGTTCTCATGTTCCGGTACAGTTCTTCCCTAGGCCTTCGCATCCACCTCTCTCCACCTCTTTTGGGACCTAGTATTTTTCTCAGTATTTTCCTCTCTTCTTTCTCTAGTTGCTCTGCCCCATTTCTTCCTAGTGTCATCGTCTCAGCAGCATATAATACTGCATTCCTCACTGTTGCCTTGTAGTGGCTTATCATTGCCTCTGTGGATATATTCTTTTTATTGTATACCTCTCTCGTCATGCAGAAGGCTGACCTCATCCTCTTTATCCTCTCTGTTATTCCCTCCTTTCTCCTGTTCCTTCCTGTTATAAATTCTCCCAGGTATTTAAATTTGTCCACCATTTGTACAGTGCCTTCCGGTGTTTCCAAGTTCGCAGTGGTGTTTAATGTCTTTGTCTTGTTACAGGCGATCCTCAGTCCCACCTTTCTGGCTACCTTACTTAAGTTGTCGAGTTGTGTCTTTGCTCCTTCTCCCGTCTCACTTACTATTGCTATGTCATCTGCAAAGGCTAGGCAGTCCACTTGAGCCCTGTTGTTCTTTTTGTCCTCCACATGGGTCTTTGGTATTCCCATTTCCTCGTTTATTGCTCTCCATTGCCTGACCACTTCGTCCAGTGCTATATTGAACAACAATGGTGACAATCCATCTCCCTGTTTAACACCAGTCTTGATCTCAAATTCTTCTGACAGTGCTCCTCTGAATCTCACCCTTGCTTTTGTGTCTGTCAGAATTTCTTTTATGAGTTCTTGTGTAGTTCCATCAAGTCCTCTGTTCTTCAGGATCCTAACAAGAGTCTGTCTGTCGATGGAGTCATATGCCTTTGTGAAGTCCACGAAGGTTATTACTGTCTTTTTGTTTTTTAAGGCCCTATGTTCTATCAGTTGCTTCAGGATAAATATCTGTTCTACACAACCTCTTCCCTTCCTGAATCCCGCTTGGTAGTCGCCAACTGTACTTTCTACCTGTTCTTCTACTCTCTTGAGCAATAGTTTTGACATCACCTTGTATCCGACCACTAGTAGCGATATTCCTCTGTAGTTGTTTGCATCTCTCTTGTCCCCCTTCTTATGTATTGGTACTACAATTGCATTCTTCCATCCTTCTGGCAACTTCTTTGTTCTCCAGCTCTGGTGAATTATGTTTGTCATGTTGTCTATTGCTTTGTTGCCTCCCCACTTTATCATCTCGACTGCTATACAATCCTCTCCAGTTGTCTTATTATTCTTTAGATCGCTTATGGCATGTGCGACTTCCTCCCTGGTTGGAGGGAGTGGCTCTCTCTCTTCTGTGTCAGTCCCCACTTCCAGCTCTTCTTCAGGTGGTTCACAGTTCAGCAGATCGTGAAAGTGCTCTGCAAAAATCCGACAGGTCTCCTTCGCACTAACAGCCAGCTCCCCTTTCTTATCTCTTATAAACAGTTCTCTACCCTTGTATCCAATCATACTTTTTTTGAATTTCCCGAAAAAGTGTCTGCTGTTGTTTTTCCTGAAGTTGGTCTCAATCTTGTCCAGTTCCTGCTTCATCTTCTGTCTTCTGGTCCTTATTATTGTTCGGGTTGCTTCCTTTCTTGCTCCTAAGAAAACTTTCCGGGTCCTTCTTGCTGCTCCAGTCTCTCCAAGCTTTCCTGCGAGTCTCTACCGCTTCCTCACATTCCTTGTTCCACCACCAGTGCTTCCGTTTCTTTTCTTCCTTTCCCCATAGTTCAGCCTGTTTCGTGTGTTGGTCGTGCCTACCAACAACAAATCTAGCAGCACGTCTCTGAATTACTTCGAAGCCTTCCTTTACGCCGACCTGGTTTGAATCCAAAAGACGCGATCAATACTCACGAACACGTCGTAACAGTGGTTCTGTACGCAGTTTCCTTTATAGATGAGTCACAGTCCTAGAATTATTCCAATGGACCGAATGCGACCATTCGCCGTCTCCAGCACAGTCCTTACGTGCTTGTTCCATTTCGTGACGCTTTGCAACGTTTTGCCTAGATTTTTACTTGAAATATCTTTATCCAGGAGCACGTCACTAATACTGCATTCGAACATCATTACAGGGTAACTTGTCCTAATCATCTGTTTTACACTTTTCCACATCTAGAGCAAGCTGCCATTCGTCACACCAGACAGAATTTCTTTCTAACTCGTCCCGTAACATTCTACATTCACGATATAGGGGCCGGCCATGGTGGCCGAGCGGTTCTAGGCGCTTCAGTCCGGAACCGCGCGACTGCTACGGTCGTAGGTTCGAATCCTGCCTCGGGCATGGATGTGTGTGATGTCCTTAGGTTAGCTAGGTTTAAGTAGTTCTAAGTTCTAGGGGCCGTTGACGTCAGGTGTTAAGTCCCATAGTGCTCAGAGCCATTTGAACCATTTTGAACCACGATATAGGGTACAATAACGTCCTTAGCAAAAAGTCGCAGATTTGTATTAACCCTGTCCCTCAGTTTTCGTACACACAGAATAAGAGCGGTCCTTATGACACTTCTCTGGGGGTAATTATGAGAGTATCTTTGTCTCTGGTGACCGCCCGTAATGATAGCGTCATTTTCTAACCTGTCCGGCAGTTCGTTGCCGCGAAAACTTCAGTGGTCTTTTACCAAACTAAATTTAATTTCTGTGATTTTCTATTGTGGAATGTCCACCTGCTGCCTCAGCTCTAACACTCGGGCTTATTGCTGCATTGCCTACTGTGGTACTGTAGCATTTGCAGTGGTGTCTGTGAATTAGATAATATCAACCGTCAGCGGCGTAGTGTTTTCCCAGCCATATTTCGGCGCCCCTAACGAAGCTGTTAATTCTTAATTTGTCAGAAATGCTGCAGGAGTCCGATTGAATTTTGTCCGGTCACCCGAGACTTATCTATAAACGTGCAGCCAGTGCCCTCACAATCTATTGATCCATCAGGTATTATTTTACTCCCTGCAAATAGGGTGTTAGGGGTATAGGTTCAGATATTTTAGTTGGTGACTGAGGACAGTGTACTGAACAACTTTACATCAGCATTTTCTTCATTTGCAGATTAATAATTGTAGCTTCTCCCCGATGTTATTCAATCTGTATATTGAGCAAGCAGTAGTAAAGGAAACAAAAGAAAAATTCGGAGTAGGTATTAAAATCCATGGAGAAAAAATAAAAACTTTGAGGTTCGCCGATGACATTGTAATTCTGTCAGAGACAGCAAAGGACTTGGAAGAGCAGTTGAACGGAATGGACAGTGTCTTGAAAGAAGGGTATAAGATGAACATCAACAAAAGCAAAACGAGGATAATGGAATGTAGTCGAATTAAGTCGGGTGATGTTGAGGGTATTAGATTAGGAAATGAGACACTTAAAGTAGTAAAGGAGTTTTGTTATTTGGGGAGCAAAATAAGTGATGATGGTCGAAGTAGAGAGGATATAAAATGTAGACTGGCAATGGCAAGGAAAGCGTTTCTGAAGAAGAGAAATTTGTTAACATCGAGTATAGATTTAAGTGTCAGGAAGTCTTTTCTGAAAGTATTTGTATGGAGTGTAGCCATGTATGGAAGTGAAACATGGACGATAAATAGTTTGGACAAGAAGAGAATAGAAGCTTTCGAAATGTGGCGCTACAGAAGAATGCTGAAGATTAGATGGGTAGATCACATAACTAATGAGGAGGTACTGAATAGGATTGGGGAGAAGAGGAGTTTGTGGCACAACTTGACCAGAAGAAGGGATCGGTTGGTAGGACATGTTCTGAGGCATCAAGGGATCACAAATTTAGTATTGGAGGGCAGCGTGGAGGGTAAAAATCGTAGGGGGAGACCAAGAGATGCATACACTAAGCAGATTCAGAAGGATGTAGGTTGCAGTAGGTACTGGGAGATGAAGAAGCTTGCACAGGATAGAGTAGCATGGAGAGCTGCATCAAACCAGTCTCAGGACTGAAGACCACAACAACAACAATTGTACCTATTAGACGTAGTATGGTTTTAGGTTGGTTAGTATTTCCAAACACATATAGCAAGAGCAAGCCATTAATGACAATTTTCCCGTGGGCAGTAGGTCAGGTGTTTAAGTGTGGACGAATTAGATGCAAAAAAATGGTTCAAATGGCTCTGAGCACTATGGGACTCACCTGCTGAGGTCATTAGTCCCCTAGAACTTAGAACTAGTTAAACCTAACTAACCTAAGGACATCACAAACATCCATGCCCGAGGCAGGATTCGAACCTGCGACCGTAGCGGTCTTGCGGTTCCAGACTGCAGCGCCTTTGACCGCACGGCCACTTCGGCCGGCAATTAGATGCAGAACAGTTAGCCTATACTGACAGGCGTTGTCTACTTGGCGATGTAGTTATGACTCTGCAGAAACCATCACGTAGCAAATTGTGCAACATCTTTGCAGCAACACTGTTAGATGCAGAGTAAAAACAACTAACGCATTGAAATGGGTACATATTATGGTACCAATCGTGGTATCACGTATCGATACCGGCCCACAGGCGTCGTGACGTCGGTAACGGCATGGCGTTTCGTCTGACGCCGATAGCGGTCGCACGGGATCTGGCGGACCCAATGGTGCATCTCCGTTGAGCCACACCCAACAGCTCTGTACTTCGAGCGCCATCTGCCACCGAAATATAGGATGGCCAGTGGCAGCGGCTCAGCACACTTATGGTTCAAATGGTTCAAATGACTCCGAGCACTATGGGACTTAACATCTGAGGTCATCAGTCCACTAGAACTTAGAACTACTTAAACCTAACTAACCTAAGGACATCACATACGTCCATGCCCGAGGCAGGATTCGCACCTGCGACCGTAGCGGTCGCTCGGTTCCAGACTGAAGCGCCTACAACCGCTCGGCCACAGCTGCCGGCGCACACTTATGCTCAGAGACACTTAGCAATATCGTACTATGCAGACGCAGTCTGGTCGTGACTCTGTCATCATTCGTGCTTTAGTACAGAGAGACTTCCTTGTTGACATTGTGATAGGTGGATTCCATTGTACAGGGTGGTCAATTGATCGTGACCGGGCCACATATCTCACGAAATAAGCGTCAAACGAAAAAACTACAAAGAAAGAAACTTGTCTAGCCTGAAGGGGAAAACCAGATGGCGCTATAGTTGGCCCGCTAGATGGCGCTGCCATAGGTCAAACTGATATCAACTGCGTTTTATAAATAGGAACCCCCATTTTTATTACATATTTGTGTAGAACATAAAGAAATATGAATGTTTTAGTTGGAGCAGTTTCTTCGGTTTGTGATAGATGCCGCTGTAATAGTCACAAACATATGGCTCACAATTTTAGACGAACAGTTGCTAACAGGTGGATTTTTTAAATTAAAATACAGAACGTAGGTACGTTTGAACATTTTATTTCGGTTGTTCCAGTGTGATACATGTACCTTTGTGAACTTACCATTTCTGAGAACGCATTCTGTTACAGCGCGATTACCTGAAAATACCACATTAATGCAATAAATCGTCAAAATGATGTCCGTCAACCTCAATGGATTTGGCAATACGTGTAACGACATTCCTCTCAACACCGAGTAGTTCGCCTTCCGTAATATTCGCACATGCATTGACAAAGCGCTGACCCATGTTGTCAGGCGTTGTCGGTCGATCACGATGGCAAATATCCTTCAACCTTCCCCACAGAAAGAAATCCGGGGACGTCAGATCCGGTGAAAGTGCGCCGAGGACGTCAGATCCGGTGAACGTGCTGGCTTCGACGACCAATCCACCTGTCATGAAATATGCCATTCAATACCGCTTCAACCGCACGCGAGCTATGTGCCGGACGTCCATCATGTTGGAAGTACATCGCCATTCTGTCATGCAGTGAAACATCTTGTAGTAACATCGGTAGAACATTAGGTATGAAATCAGCATACATTGCACCATTTAGATTGCCATCGATAAAATGGGGGCCAATTATCCTTCCTTCCATAATTCCGCACCATACATTAACCCGTCAAGGTCGCTGATGTTCCACTTGTCGCAGCCATCGTGGATTTTCCGTTGCCCAATAGTGCATATTATGACGGTTTACGTTACCGCTGTTGGTGAATGACGCTTCGTCGCTAAATAGAACGCGTGCAAAAAAATCTGTCATCGTCCCGTAATTTCTCTTGTGCCCAGTGGCAGAACTGTACACGACGTTCAAAGTCGTTACCATGCAATTCCTGGTGCATAGAAATATGGTACGGGTGCAATCGATGTTGACTTAGCATTCTCAACACTGACGTCTTTGAGATTCCCGATCCTCGTGCAATTTGTCTGCTACTGATGTGCGGATTAGCCGCGACAGCAGCTAAAACACCTACGTGGGCATCATCATTTGTTGCAGGTCGTGGTTGACGTTTCACATGTGGCTGAACACTTCCTGTTTCCTTAAATAACGTAACTATCCGGTGAACGGGCCGGACACTTGGATGATATCGTCCAGGATACCGAGCAGCATACATAGCACTCGCCCGTTGGGCATTTTGATCACAATAGCCACACATCAACACGATATCGACCTTTTCCGCAATTGGTTAACGGTCCATTTTAACACGGGTAATGTATCACGAAGCAAATACCGTCCGCACTGGCGGAATGTTACGTGATACCACGTACTTATACTTTTGTGATTATTGCAGCGCCATCTATCACAAAGTGAAAAAAGTGGTCCAACTAAAACATTCATATTTCTTTACGTACTACACGAATATGTAATAAAAAATGGGGGTCCCTATTTAAAAAAAACGCAGTTGATATCCGTTTGACCTATGGCAGCACCATCTAGCGGACCAACCATAGCGCCATCTGGTTTCCCCCTTCAAGGTAGACGAGTTTCGTTCTTTGTAGTTTTTTCGTTTGATGCTTATTTCGTGAGATGTTTGGCCTGGTCACTATCAATGGACCACCCTGTATATCGTTGCATAGTCAGTAATGAGTCTTTGTATGTTTGGAGAAATACCAGTTACGTAAAACTTCGATTTACTGTGTTAACTTTTTCGCTGATCTTTTATGGTCCTGTCCAGCTTACCTAGGACCACAGTTGCTGCCCACCTGTTCGTATCATTGTGTATGAAGCTGTAAACAACAGCGGTGATCAGAATGTCTGCACGTATAATGTCATGCATTACGGTTTTTCCGGTTGATCTTTACAACCCTCGGCTCTATCAGGAACTCGGCCCTCATACTGTGGTGTCTGTTGGCAGCGGTCGCGAACGCCTCGCTCAAGAGACCTGTGCGCCTGGTGCAGACTACGCAGCCTCTGGTGGCCATCGCGATCTCCGTGTCGCTGGCGGTCGGTGTGCTGTTCTTAGTGGCTGCCTACTGCATCAAAAGTAAGTACATCTACGTCCGTTGTTAGAGATCTCTCGACAGCACATTCTGTACAAACAATACGTCCAACTTTTAACTGAAGTGCACAGCTTCAGAGTTTCGACGTTGGCCTGAGTAAAATTGACAACCGACATCGTGAAGAGGCCTCTTCAGACATAGGAGTTTTTACACGTTACACTTTACTCGCAGTAAAGCAACGTCTGACTTTAATGTTACAGCATGGCCGGTTCTGTCTGTAGAGTTGGGCTTGGGGAAGCTGTGGGATCGGATCTCGCAATACTGCAGCGAGTGCGCAGTGAAGAATGCTTGCTTAGAAGTAACGTTTGTTATTATTTCATGCCGTTGATGCAGTACCCAAACGATAGTGGTCCAGATGAAAGTCGTGACGAGCAAGCAGTGCATGATGTATGCTGAGAAAGCGGTAACTGCGGCGGGCAGTGACATTAAGGCATTTCTTGTGAGCTTCACGCCGCAGAAATTCTAGGCCGCTAGGTTGGCGCGCCAGAAGCGCACAGCTCCTACGTCACGTCGAACCCAGGACCCTCGGAGGCTGTCAGCCAGCGAGACCCTTTGTGAACACTCGCAAACGGAAGTGCCAGCTTAGTTTTATAGAACTGGTCGACTATAGTCGTTCACTGGCAGGCGATATTCTGCAGTTTTCTTTCTTTTTTTTATTATTTAAATATCTGTCCCTTTCCTCCAGGCCAGAGCGTCATACGAGTAATAGTATTATTTTCAGCTACAGCACGCATTGCCTGCAGGGGGATTGACTGTTAAAACTAAGTTTTTGAAAACAGCTACAAGTTGCATTTTGTATTTTTTTGATTAACCGGTTTCGCTCTTCAAGTGAGCAAGAGCATCAACAGAATATACTGTTTAAAGTTGGCTGAGAGCATTATAGATTGTGTTTAAAGTTGGCTCACAATCAATATTACTACTGTACTTTAAACGTAAGTTTAAGTACTGTAGTGCAGCCAGTTTAATCTTTAGAGCTATCAGCCAACTTTAAACGCAGTCTGTGATGCTGTCAGCCAAATTTAAGCTGTATATGTCTTGTTCATTTAAAGAGAGAAATCAGTCAATAAAAAAATACAAACTGCAACTTGTTATTGTTCTCGAAAACTTAGTATTACTTTCTTTTCGTCGGCGGCTTCATCCCGCTGCACGAAAAGAAACACGTTTGTTAGTGAAATAATTCTTTCTGCAATTAGAATATATCTTTTGCCACGAATGTGCTATGTGGAAAGGGTTGACTTTTTTCTTGTTTTTGTTAATAATATCGATAGAGATAAAAAAAAAGACTTTGTACTGCCACGATGTTATTCTTCACAGTGACTTAGTTTAACTTCTCCATAAAGAATATTACTGCAAATGAAATTCAGAAAATTAATTTCTACTCAGCTTACTCTTTAAATTGATTCCGATAATAGGACAACATTACCAAATTGGAATAATCTCTGCTTAGCAGAAAACAACAAAGTTAAGTTACGTCTTGTATACTCTTTGAGAAATAATAACAACAATATTGACGTGTATCTTTTATTCTTCAATACAGAGAAAGGCAAAGAGAAAGTCAGACATTTTTTCTCTTTTACATTAAACAGTAAATTATTCTTCCTACATAACATAACGGCTAAGTCTCCCACATCAATTATTATTTTACATACAAAGTCTTTTTTTCTTTTCACGTAATGATGATCACCAAAGATATTGGGTGCCGTATTGGATGCCCTTTCAATACATGGA
Source organism: Schistocerca nitens (assembly GCF_023898315.1). Classification (NCBI taxonomy): domain Eukaryota; kingdom Metazoa; phylum Arthropoda; class Insecta; order Orthoptera; family Acrididae; genus Schistocerca; species Schistocerca nitens. The sequence goes on along the minus strand of NC_064620.1, from coordinate 95,778,205 downwards.
GGTATAATAAGGGCGGAAGGCTCTACTCTCCGCCATATTCGAAGCCCCAAAACATTAGAAGTTACTGTTTACGTTTTCTAATCGTTGTTAATTTCTGTCATGTGTATGCAAAAGTTATTTTAAATAGTAAATGGTACAGTGCCTTTGTGAACAATACAGTGTCAAAAAGAAATGGTTCAAATGGCTCTGAGCACTATGGGACTTAACATCTATGGTCATCAGTCCCCTAGAACTTAGAACTACTTAAACCTAACTAACCTAAGGACAGCACACAACACCCAGCCATCACGAGGCACAGAAAATCCCTGACCCCGCCGGGAATCGAACCCGGGAACCCGGGCGTGGGAAGCGAGAACGCTACCGCACGACCACGAGATGCGGGCTGTGTCAAAAGGATATTTTCTATTTTTCTGGTCATAAATGCATATTTGATCTAACAATACGACATACGACGCATTTAGCCTAGTTACTGTAACCTTATCTTTGTTATAAGTTTCGTAAAAACAAGAAAAGTCTGTAATGCGACAACGCTGCCTTCGCCAGCCAGCATTTTCTTTAATACAGACTGACGAAAATAATGTTCACTCCAAGTCCTCTTCCCGAAAATACTGAGAGCATATTTTACTATATTTGGTGAATTTCCAAACTTCCCTTTTCAAATCGTTCTTTCAGAGGGTTTTAGAGTTGGACTGGTAGAAAATCTAAAGTCAAATAAAACAACAAAAACTCGTGTGTAGAAAAGCAAATATCATGTGAACGAGTCCAGTTACGAATGAAATGTGATTCTTTTACACTGTAGACTATAATCAGAACTGTTAGCACGCCCATAAATCAAACAAGCTGGCTTTTTTATTTAAAACGCTTCCACCAGAAGCTAGTGTTTGGGACAACTGACATGATGAACATCGACTTCAAGTTTGTGACGTCGTGACAACTACCTTTATAATATTATGTCTTTTAATTTATATCGCTGCTTAAGCCTCCAAGTCCCAACAATGTAAAAAATATGTAATTGTATTATTTTTCACATAAATAATTTTTATTATCATAGTAGGCAGCGAATAAAAGAAGAAATTAGCAAAAAATTAATAATCAGTTTTAAAGAGATGGATACACTTTCGAATATAAATGTAATTTTTCCCAGTATTGATGTTTATGATTATAGTAAGCAGCGAATATAAGATAAAACTGACAAAAGTTGAACAATCAGTTGTTTTATGTATGTGTTTCATTTTGGAACCACTGGGACATACAGTTTTCAACCACGCATCATTTCATGGGATATGTTTGAAAGCAATTCCGCATTTTTCCTAGACAAAATTCCACATTTCGAAAATTCCATTAACTCATAACCCCTAAAACAAATTATAGTCCTAAATAGCAAACAAATACGGGCTTAAATTTAATAAATTTTTATCACAACTACATACTGTCCCATTGGTTTCATTTCTATAAAACTGATAAAAGCAGTAATAACAACTCAAATTTACGTTACAATAAATTAGGTATACTGACTTTCACTGTCAATGATCTGATCAGTAAGGCCACTATAAAAAATAGCACGTCAGAATCTCCTGCAGCCACGTAGCACCATCTCCTTACCGAGTGTTGCTAAAGCACTACGTTTATAAAAGCACATTAGTGTACCAGCACATGTCTCTGTCTTCCAATATCACCAGTGATTTCATACAAAAGGCACTGGTACTTAAAAAATGAATAAAATTATGATTTCAGGTAGAAATCACTGGGACTCAAAGGGTTAACATTGCGAGTCAACTATTGCCATCTGTCAGCTAAGGGCTACATTCCGTCGACCCTGTCTACTCTCGCAGTTGCCAACTTTGCCAGCACAGCGCTTCACCAACATGTCTTCTTTTTTTTTTTTTTTAATGACGACGTTCGCCTTAACCATGCATTTTCGTGAAATAAAAGAGAAAACCCTAATATGAAATCTATCTTTTCAGCACGAAAAAGAAAAAAAGATAATTTTATCAATGAACGATAGTGGTCCCTCACAAGGCACTTGTTAGCTCCGCCTCAGCAGATCCAGTTCAAAGCTCGGAACCATGAGGACTAGCTGACGGCTTGTAGATCAGCGATGTCGACTAGTTGTCGACACTCCTCGATGAGTCTGGAGCAGCTTTGCCGCGTATTCGACCGATGACTGCAACGGGTAATTCGTCACTCGAATGCACGACGCTGAACGAATACTGCTGCTAGTTGAGCTGGGAGTATGACACTCTCACTGGTAACCTCTGGGAACGCCGCACTGTGCTACAGAATGCAGCAAACAAGTCAACCACTGGCGGCAGAACACCGCATTGCAGTGTGCTATGCTAGGACCCAGCTGAAGAACTGCCCTGGTGGTTGAACCGCATGTGCCTTGGCTGGTTGCGAAGGCCTGCCCGGGGCTCATGCCGCAACAGTGCCGATACTAATACTCCCTAACGCTGTTTGTGGTTAATAGCACGGAACTATAAAAAAATCATGGCATAGCGACATATACATATACTGATGTGCATTCGCGAATGTATCATTTCTACTCAGGTCATTCAAGTGATTACGATCGCACGACGGCAATTATCAGACTTTGAACGCGGAAGCTGGAGCTGGACACACGGGACATAAATTTCGGAAATCTTTGGGGAATTCGGTATTCCGAGATCCATAGTGTCAACGGTGTGCTGACAGTACCAGATTTCAGGCATGACCTCTCTCAACGGATAATGCAGTGGCCGACAGCTTTCACTTAAGGAGGGTAGGACGTCAAACGGGCCGACTTGGAGCAGGAGAGGCATCACAGGACATTTTAATTTCCAGTGCCTATACTTTTACAAATAAATTCATAGAACTTTGTCAGCATCACCAGGAAGGATTCAGGATTCACACTCATTGCTATGGAAGTTCGAAAACATAACAAAATAAATTTTTTTGCTTGTTAAAATTCATCATTTTTTCACTTACTAAATGGCTGCATTTGTTGCTATAGGTACACTTTTCTTCATAAGTTAGAGATTCTTCGATGAATTTTGCACAGCATACATACCATACTTACAGGTGTATGAAACTTTATTATTAATTCAATTTATGAAAAAACGAATGAGCTGTTATTTTTTAAACTTCATGATTATAAAAAAACACAAATTTTATAGTTATTTACCTCAATTTTTAATAGATTTGGAAAATTCTAGAGTTTCATACACCTTTAAGTATGGTTTGCATGCTGTGCAAAATTCATCGGAGGATCTCTCTTACTTATGAAGAAAAGTACCTACAGCAACAAATGCTGCCATTAATAAGTGAAAAAATGATGAAATTTCACATGTAAAAAAATTATTTCGTTATTATTTTCGAAGTTCCACTGCTAAGAGTATGAATTCTGACTCCTTCCTGGTCATGCTGACAAAGTTTTATGAATTTATTTGTAAAAGTATAGACAGTGGAAATTAAAATGTCCTGTGGTGCCTCTCCTGCTCCAAGTCGGCCCGTTTGACGTCCTACCCCCCTTAACACCGGGAGCAGAGCAGTTTGCGTAGAGTTGTCGATGCTAACAGACAAGCAGCACTGAGTAATATACTCCCAGAAATCAATGTGGCGCGTTAGGAGAGTGGAGAGCATTCCTAGCCGAGAGAAGTCTACAGGTATCAAACGTTGTATTTAATTTGAGGAAGAAATTTCTGAGAATGTACGTTGGAGTATGTAGTATGATAGTGAATTACGTACAGCCGGAAAACCGGAAGAGAACAGAATCCAAGCGTTTTAGATGTGTTGCTACAGAAGAATGTTGAAAATCAGGTGGACTGATAAGGTGAGGAATGCGGAAGTCTCCAGCAGAATCGGCAACGGAAGGGACGTATGGAAAGGGGAAGACAGAGATTCGAATAATAACAACAAATAATTGAGGACGTAGAGCGCAAGTGCTACACTGAGATGAAGAGTTTGGCACAGGAGAGGAATACGTTGTGGTTCCCAGCCAGTCAGAAGACGTGACTCAAAGAAATATGCGTACCTTTCTACATTTCAGAAAGGAAAGGCTATAACACGTTGCCAATAGACATCAGGAAGGAAACTGAAAATCCCCAAATATTCCTAAACAAAGTAAAAGAATGTCTCATTAGCTGCTCTCTATACAATTCATCAAAATATTTGGACTTACGGATGTAAATATGCTTTACTCTAATGTTTTTATTAAAGAGATCGTGACTTTACCAGTGTATATACCGCTGGTCTCCTTAAAGCTACATAAATATTCTGAAGTCCTAGCTTTAACTGACAGAGCATAAAGAAGTTACTTGCCATAAACTGGCTATATTTGACCGATTTAAGGATTCATATGTGATCATCATGACTGTTTTATAACTTACATAATCTTTATATTACATACTAGCTTGTTCAACACATTTTCTAAAATGCGAAGGCAATAATTGAAAAACTATAGGTGATCAAAGTTAGCATGGCTTTGGGGATGCACTAATCGGCCTACAGCTCTACCACAAATGTGAGCTCCCATTCCATTTGTGTTCAAGATTTTAAGAACACAATGAAACTTTGAACACCCAGAAATAAATATACTGATCATCAAAATTACAAATACAATGCAAAGTATGGGATGGAGTAGCAAACACATAGCTCCAAATTTAGGTGAGCATACTACCTTCAGTTTCATCCCTCTGTGACCTATATCCTCGTTTCGTAACATCCATTGCAGTTAGAATTAAAGTTAGCTGTTCGTCATTTATCGAGACAATATCTGGAACTTGTGGCCAAACAAACTTAATATTTGTTTACGGATGCATTTGACGTTATGTGTTACACCTGAATCATTGCCTGAACCACAACAGTTTGCAATTTGAGCATGACTGAAATTTGTTTTTCTTAGTTGTAGACACATTAACAGTTAAAAATGAGCCTACGTCTATTTACCGATGGTTAATTAATGTTTTACTTAGCTCCACATTGTCACTATCATTAACACTGTTTAATAATTTGTATATCAGCTATCCTATGGTAACAATCACCAATGGTGTAAGTGTCTCCGAAACAGAGAAATCATGCACACGATCTCAGAAATCGTAACATAGTGGCAGATATATACGTATGAACAAAAAAAAGATCAGTGGTCTGTTTTGAAATTGATTGAGTAACATACATGATATATTCGTTTGGGAATAAAAACCGCCTTTTCTTGTTTCAATGTATTTTATTTCTTCCAGGCATGTTTCAGCTCTTACTTTAAGGCATCTTCAGTGAAATCTAGAATCATACAGTTTTGTTTCGATATGCTATATTTGTGGATTATAAAACAGTTCACTTTTCATTTTTACGTAACTCATTGATTACTTACAATTATCCGCGTTTTTGGATGGCATCTGAGTCACAAGCTGGAGGTCGCAATATAACTTCACTTACGAAATATAAGCATGTTTTCATGTTACGAACTTTTTTCTTCACAATTCTCGTATTCTTTGCGCTAACTCTGTGGAGCACTGTTAGTCTTCTGTCAGTAGTTGCAGATATTTTACCGAAAAGTGTGATTTAATTTCGTAACTATTGTGTCTTTACTAGTGTGACCCTGTTTGGTCGTGGGTGGGTGGGTGGGTGTGAATAGGTGGGTGGTGGAGGGGATTGGTGTGTCGGTGGTTATTCAGGGCGAGCTACAGAAAGTTGAATATGAATGTAATAGCTGTTATTGAGTAATTGGGTGTTTTGGTGTTCAGCTGATTCGAGTTTTTGTTTTAAATGTCTTCTTGTGGAGGGGTTCATGGTCGAGAGAGTGGAAAGGCGTTGGGTGGTATTATTATTATCATAATAATAATCCTCTGTCGGAGTGTTACTCTATTATTTTACCTAGTAATGCAAGCAGTAATTGTTTGTGATGTGTACTTGATCATGTAACAGGGTTTCTTTTCTGCTTTGGTTTTTGTGTGCAGTAATTCTCTTGCTGGGTTAGGAGGTGTTTTTTATTGTTAATTATAATTATTTTCACGCCTTCTTCTCTAGAGGCTGGTTTGTGATTATGTTCTTTTGGGTCTTCTGCAAATATGTAGTTGTTTGGGCCATACTTCCGGGTTTCCATGTGTTCTTTGTACCCTACGTCAAATGTTCTCTCTGTTTGTCCTATGCAAGTATCGGATAGACCACTCCACATCTGCAGAAGACCCAAGAGAATACAACGACAAACCAGCGTCTAGAAGAGAGGACACGAAAATAATTAGAATCAACAACAAGAACACCTCCTAACCCTGCAAGAAAATTACCACAAGCAAAAAAACCAAAGCAGAAAAGAAAAGTACACACGACGAACAACTCACTGTTTACATTAATAGATAAAATAATAGAGTAATACTCAACTGACTCGTCCATGAACCTCTCCACAAAACATTTCAAAAGAAAATCTCAAATCAGCTGAAACCAAAACTTTCAACCCTTCCTGAACACACACACACACACACACAAAGAGAGAGAGAGAGAGCTGTCAACACTAATACCAGTTTATAAAAATGGTGACAAGTTTGACATTAGGGAGTTTAGATCATTATCATTAGTGTCTGTATTTTAAAAAATAATTGAAAGAATAATGTATGAAGGATTTCTAGACTTCCTAAATAAAAACAAAGTTCTTGTAAAAGCACAGAATGGCTACAGAAAAGGCAATGAACAAAGACTGCTCTCTTCAGTTTCCTAAAACTCTGTTTAAAAAGCTGTTGAGGACAAAGAACTAATTTGTTGGTTGTTTTTGGACCTTTCCAAAGCTTTTGATCTTACAAATCATAATCTACTACTTTTAAAACTATAAAACTGTCGTGTCTGTGATGATTGCTATGAGTGGTTCAAGTCATATTTATCTTATAGGAAACAAAGTGTGCAAATTTTTCGGGATGGTAATGTATACCGTTCTGAATGCAAAAAAGGTTACTTATGGGGTGCCCCAGTGCTCGGTACTGGGCACCTAGTTGTTCTTGGTTTTTTTATTAATGATCTACTACAACAGTTTTCAACAGCTGATGCTGTACTATTTGCTGATGATACCAGCTTGTTTATAAAGGGAAAGAATGATTATGTGTTACAGCAAAAAACTGACAAAACGGTAGAAGAGGCGGAAAAACATTTTAAAGATAACTGTCTAATTGTTAATGAAAAGAAAACTGTATGTATTAATTTCGACGATATAAGGAACAAAAATAGAACCAATGTAACATTTAAATTAGGAAATAACCAAATTCAGCAAAAGAATCACATAATTTTTGTAGAGTTATGGATGGATGAACATCTGAGACGGAAAAAACATGTAGCAATACTTCACAAAAGATTAAGCAAGTGCTGTTACATATCAATAATGCTTAAAGATTATTTCAGTGCTGAAACAGTGCTAAGTGCTTATCACGCCCACATGCAAAGTGTTCTAAGGTATGGCATATTATTCTGGGGAAATAACTCTCTTACAAAGCAGTCTTTTGACCTTCAAAAGAAAGGTGTGAGATTAATGAAGAAAGTTGCTTAGTGACAATCATGTAGAGGTATGTTTAAAGAATTAAAAATCGTGACCCTACCATCTATATTATATTTGAAAGAATAGGCTCCATGAAGAGCCATAGAGAGTTTACAGCTTTGAACAGCGAGATTTACAATTATCAAATAAGGAATAGGGATTTACACAGAAAATCGATATATCAGGACAGTGTAGTTCACAACCAAAAATCCTCTACAGTGCATTGTCAGATAACATAAAAAGAGTACCAAACATTAATACATTAAAAAAGCTATAATCTACTAACAGACAACAGCTTCTACGGTATTAATGAATTTCTGGAATATTGCTTAAATCTGTTAGTTCTGACCCATAATCTCTCTAAACAAAATTCATAATTATCAAAGGATTCCTAGGTAAAACGAAACTCGTTTCACTAATGTACTCATGTATTCTAATTATGTACCTATCTTTTGTGCCATATATGTCGTTATGAAATTCTACATGTTGTTATGCCTATTTAATCAGAATATTGAATACTTTAGTAAAACCGACCACAATTTTTCAGTAACTTTTCAGCAATATGACTATTTTCTCTAAGTATTTGTACAGAATTTTCTTTTCTTATGTCAAATTGAGTAGAAAACTGTTTGTTGCTACAGTCATGAAGATGTGTCAATAAAGAAACATCTAGCCTTGATGAAGTATTACTGGTTATATGTGACTTTATTTTGTATATGAACGTAAATATGTAAAATTTTATACTTTTTTGTACTTTGACGACTCCAACATCATGAATATGATAAACTGGGTGCTAAATAAATAAATAGTATGGATGTGTGTGAGAGAGATAAAGAGAACAGAAATGAACAGACGTCAGTTTTCAGCATATACTTCGTTAGGCTGGCAACATGTACGTAAACAAGTCAAACAGGAATACACGTAAAGTAAACACACAATAGTTTAAATCACAGTTTTCAGTAAAATATGTACAACTAGTGATAGAAGACTAATAGTTCTCCACAGCAAACGCCGCAAAGAATACGAAAATTGTGAAGAAAAAAGTTCGTAACATACAGGCTTATGTTTCGTAAGTGAAGTTACAGGGCGACTTCCAGCAAGTGACCCGATGAGACGGAAAACAGATGGCAGGCAAAAACGTAAAGAAGTGTAAGTAATGATTTAGTTACGTAAAAAAACAAGATGTGAACTGTTTTACGATCTACAAATATCGCATATCGAAACGAAACTGTATCACTCTAGATTCCACTGAAGATTCCTTGAAGTAGCAAGAAACGGCGGTTTTTATTTTCAATACGAATATTTCTGTTTTAATAGATCAGTTGACATCACAGCAGGTGATAAGAGTGCTCCAGCTACCATCTTCGAAGGATGCCATGGGTCAGATGATGGTCATGTGATATGACCGAAACCAGTCACCTTTGTTCTTGTAACATATGTGGTGTGATTAAGACTGAATTTTAAAAACAAAGAATATTTCTGTGCTTGCTGCGGATGATGACCATACGAAAAAACTTGTTATATATGACATAGTTAATAACGCCTATCTCTTTGCAGCTTAAATTATATCTGTGCTTGCAGATTTTAAAACACTTTTCATATATAAGTCGCAACGGGTTCGCTAGTTGTTGCGAAAGAAAACAGATATTACATGGTGCCATATGGCGTATATTGATGGAACTTTACCACCAAACAGTATATACTAAACACCCAGCTACGAGCCAGCAGCAGAGAGCTGTAAAACAAAGTAGTCATGGCGGTCGAAGTATACCTGTTTTACGGTAATCAATCTATTATTGTCTAATCGTAACATGTAGGCTTTCACGGGAAGCAAAAGGGAGGCTTAACCTCCTAGATTATATGGTCTACCGAAGATACATAAGCCTAATGTCCGTTAGTGAGTGCTATTGGATCGCTTACTCAAGAGTTGGCTAGACATATCGCCTCCTTATTACCGCGTATTGGTAAAACTGATTATCACATTAAAAATTCTATGCACTTTATCGAAAAATTGAAGGATATCCTTGTCAGCCCAGGTAATACCCTTGTCAGTTTTGATGTGGTATCCCTGTGAACCTTGGTTCCTGTTGACGAAGCTCTTTCATACATCGCTGAAATGTTTCCCAGTGATATAGTAGCTCTGTTTCGATATTGTCTGTCCACGACTTACTTCCAGTATGATAATGAGTTTTACGAACAAACCGAAGGGGTAGCTATGAGCAGCCCTCTGACTCCAGCTGATGCTAATCTGTACATTGAATTTTTTGAACAGCACGCGTTGCAGTCTGCCAGTAAAAGCTCTGAAGTTGTATCGGTATCTGGATGACACTTTTGTGACATGGAATCACGGTGAAGAGGAATTGTGGGTTTCTTGGCGCACCTAAGCAGTATTAATCCAAAGATAAAATTTACTATCTACATCTACATCCATACTCCGCAAGCCACCTGACGTTGTGTGGCGGAGGGTACCTTGAGTACCTCTGTCGGTTCTCCCTTCTATTCCAGTCTCGTATTGTTCGTGGAAAGAAAGATTGTCGGTATGCTTCTGTGTGAGCTCTAATCTCTCTGATTTTATCCTCATGGTCTCTTCGCGAGATATACGTAGGAGGGAGCAATATACTGCTTGACTCCTCGGTGAAGGTATGTTCTCGAAAGTTCAACAAAAGCCTGTACCGAGCTACTGAGCGTCTCTCCTGCAGAGTCTTCCACTGGAGTTTATCTATCATCTCCGTAACGCTTTCGCGATTACTAAATGATCCTGTAACGAAGCGCGTTGCTCTCCGTTGGATCTTCTCTATCTCTTCTATCAACCCTATCTGGTACGGATCCCACACTGGTGAGCAGTATTCAAGCAGTGGGCGAACAAGCGTACTGTAACCTGCTTCCTTTGTTTTCGGATTGCATTTCCTTAGGATTCTTCCAATGAATCTCAGTCTGCATCTGCTTTACCGACGATCAACTTTATATGATCATTCCATTTTAAATCACTCCTAATGCGTACTCCCAGATAATTTATGGAATTCACTGCTTCCAGTTGCTGACCTGCTATTTTGTAGCTAAATGATAAGGGATCTATCGTTCTATGTATTCGCAGCACATTACACTTGTCTACATTGATATTCAATTGCCATTCCCTGCACCATGCGTCAATTCGCTGCAGATCCTCCTGCATTTCAGTACAATTTTCCATTGTTACAACCTCTCGATATACCATAGCATCATCCGCAAAAAGCCTCAGTGAACTTCCGATGTCATCCACCCCAAGGTCATTTATGTATATTGTGAATAGCAACGGTCCTACGACACTCCCCTGCGGCACACCTGAAATCACTCTTATTCTGGAAGATTTCTCTCCATTGAGAATGACATGCTGCGTTCTGTTATCTAGGAACTCTTCAAGCCAATCACACAATTGGTCTGATAGTCGATATGCTCTTACTTTGTTCATTAAACGACTGTGGGGAACTGTATTGAACGCCTTGCGGAAGTCAAGAAACACGGCATCTACCTGTGAACCCGTGTCTATGGCCCTGTGAGTCTCGTGGACGAATAGCGCGAGCTGGGTTTCACACGACCGTCTTTTTCGAAACCCATGCTGATTCCTACAGAGTAGATTTCTAGTCTCCAGAAAAGTCATTATACTCGAACATAATACGTGTTCCAAAATTCTACAACTGATCGACGTTAGAGATATAGGTCTATAGTTCTGCACATCTGTTCGACGTCCCTTCTTGAAAATGGGGATGACCTGTGCCCTTTTCCAATCCTTTGGAACGCTACGCTCTTCTAGAGACCTACGGTACACCGCTGCAAGAAGGGGGGCAAGTTCCTTCGCGTACTCTGTGTAAAATCGAACTGGTATCCCATCAGGTCCAGCGGCCTTTCCTCTTTTGAGCGATTTTAATTGTTTCTCTATCCCTCTGTCGTCTATTTCGATATCTACCATTTTGTCATCTGTGTGACAATCTAGAGAAGGAACTACAGTGCAGTCTTCCTCTGTGAAACAGCTTTGGAAAAAGACATTTAGTATTTCGGTCTTTAGTCTGTCATCCTCCATTTCAGTACTATGTTGGTCACAGAGTGTTTGGACATTTTGTTTTGATCCACCTACCGCTTTGACATAAAACCAAAATTTCTTAGGATTTTCTGCCAATGGAGAAAGAGAGTAATGGACGACTTAATTTTTTGGATGTTTTAGTAATTAAACGGGCAGATGGGAGTCTAGGGCATAAAGTGTATAGAAAAGATGCGCACACCGACCGTTACCTCCTTAAGGATTCGAAGAGGCGTCATTAAAACATTGGTTGACGAAGCTACTAAGATCTGTGGGCCAGTTTATTTACAAGATGAAATAAATCATTTGTGAACGGCTTTTAAGAAAAACGGATACGCTGACTACGAGATAGATCGAGCAGTGCATCCCAAAAGAAAAGAGTGTGACAACATTCAGCTACAACAACTGTCAGCTGGAAAAGTTTTTCTTCCATTTATTCACAATTTTACGGACCATATTGGAAAAGTTCTGGCCGCGTTTCAAGTTGAAACAATCTTTATACCCACCAAGAAGACTATTGAGGGTTTAAGATCGGCGAAAGACGCTCGACAACCCTTAGAAACTCCTGTGGTGTATAAAATCCCGTGTAGCTGTGGGAAGGTTTATATTGGAATAACGAAAAGGAGTGTCAATACCCGCTTAACCGAACACAAAAGGACTGTCGACTGGGACATACCGATAGTCAGCTTTAGCGGAACATGTTTTTAAGGACGGTGATCATGAAATAAAATTTAGTGAGACGAGCGTGCTAGCCAGGACATCTCATCATTATGCACGCACGTATAAACAAGTTATAGAGATTCAGAAACACCACAATAATTTTGATAGAAAAGAGGAAGGCTTCAAGTTAGGTAAGATATTACAGTCTACTTTGCACCAACGATGTGACAATCGAAAATAATGACGTTAGTCAGAGATAGACTTATAGTCGGCCCCACGTGGGGTATGGTGGCGCCCTCTATGTGCTCTATATAAAAGGAACCTCCACGGCCTGGCAGTCAGTCTTTGACTCACCTCGGAAGATGTTGCCCGCAGTTGGAAACGAAACGTCAGGAAGAAGTTTTACGGATCGAGCAAAGCCTCTCAGCCCGGAAATTTTATTTGTTATTGTCTGTTTGCAGACACTTGCATGTGCAGCCCATTCATAACAATGGGCTTCACCGTTTCCTTTTAGCTCCCCAACGGCGTGCTACAGCGCCGTGGCGCGGGTACTTCAGTGCGTCTCAAGCCTACATCCATGTACCTGCAAACGAGCAAAAATTACTATATTCGAGATAATAATTAAACCTTCATGGCTTCTCTTCGTGCCTTTTTATTCCTGCTCATATTTATGTACAAATTAATGTAGAAACAATTCCCGTAGTTATCAGCGATTCTGAACTGGTACTAGTTGTAATTTTTTGTTAGTATATACTTCACACAACTAGGCAGCGTTATTTCCCGTTGTGCTCCGGCCAGCGAATTTGAGTTACTTGCCTCTGATAGAAATGTGCTTGGCTGAGTTCTAATACCTTTTATAATACCGTGTATAATGAGTTTAGTTTGTGATAGTACCAGAGGCTACGGTAAAGTTATCTCAGTTTGCTGTGGTTGGTATGACGTGTCCTGCAATTGTCTATTTCGGATTTGCTGAAATCCAGTACGTGCGTTTGTCGGTTGTTTGCTTGTCTGATTTGAAGGTCTGACACAGCTTGCTTTCGTTTCGTGACCTTCAACTGAACGCGGTTGACTGAATAACCGCCGTGCATTTTCCTTGTGTTTTACCCGCCTACGTAGCCGAGGTAGACAGTCGGCCTTCAGCCGCACACGTTTTTGTTTACTTGCTTGCGCGCGGTACCGCAAACGTTGATGTGGTTGAGAGCTCTGACTAGATATGGCGTTGTATTACCGCCAGGCGACGGTGAAACTCACGCTTGACGAAATCCATACGCGTCCGAAGGCTTATGAAATCGAACGGTTTTTGAGAGAGGACATCCATGTCGATCCCCACGAGCTGATGGGCATCCATCTGTCTACCATTTCCAGTAGATCTACCTCAAGATGAAGAACGAAGAACGTTGTGTTAGCCTTGTCCGACGTTCCCCCAACGCATACCGCTTTCGCTATGCTGACGGTAGTGTCAGCACGGTAACTGTGGACTACGCGGGTATGGGGGTGCGTACGGTGCGTATATTCGGATTGCCGTTTGAAGTCCCGGCAGCGCTCGTCACTGACGCGTTACGGCCGAATGACGCGGTCTTAAGCTACATGGAAGACAATTGGAACACCTTTGAGTATCACGTTCTCAATTGTGTCCATCAAACTCCCCAAACACGTGCCGTCGTACGTGTTCATCAGCGGTTACCGATTCATCATTATTTCTGGCGGACAACCGCGGACTTGTTCCAGCTTTGGACAGGAAGGCCTCGTCCTATCAAACTGCCTACAGCACCGCCTCGTCCAGGTGCCAAGTGCGGAACCAGTACACGCAGCGGTGCCGACCGCGTTACCGCTTATGAACGTGAAAGCGGTGCGGCCGTTGTGCACAGACGCCGCGTGTATGAGTTTGCCTTACGCGAACGTGAGCGCAGGCGCCGATGACGTTGTGACGGCGGCGCTGCACGAAGAGACGCCCTTGAGGGACACGGTGATAGCTACCACCACAACCGTCGTCGTACCAGAGGCATCGGTCCTAGACGTCGGCCTCAAGGCCGAAGGTGCTGACACCAGCCCTTCGATGGGGATGGACACGCGGTCCCGGAAACAACGGCCGCCTCTCGACGAAAGAAAGGGTGGAGACAGGGGCCAAGCTGCCGAAATCATCTCTGACTTTTCCGTTGCCAACAGACTTTACTAATACCGCCTCAAGGAAGGCATCTGTCCTGCGGACAGGACGGCGGCCTCGCCTACTCCAGACGACACCATGACCGACGCTCCTCAGGATAAAGACCAGGCGGTGGAGCCAATTGCCCACCCCTTCCCCACCTGGTGACTGGGCTGTTAAATGAAGGCAGAGGATACACCAGACATCCTTCATGCACCTGCGCCACATGGGACTGACGCCCCACATGGGGGGGGGGGAGGGGGAGAGTCTGACACTCACAGAAGGGCCACATTAAATATGCCTGCCGTGAGGCTGGGTAACCAAGCGGCCCCATTACCACCAAGGGGCCGCCATTTGCACCTTCATACCCAGTCTTAAGACGTCCTAATCCTACCGTGTGGACCGAGCGAGGTGGTGCAGTGGTTAGCACACTGGACTCGCATTCGGGAGGACGACGGTTCAATCCCGTCTCCAGCCATCCTGATTTAGGTTTTCCGTGATTTCCCTAAATCGTTTCAGGCAAATGCCGGGATGGTTCCTTTGAAAGGGCACGGCCGATTTCCTTCCCCATCCTTCCCTAACCCGAGCTTGCGCTCCGTCTCTAATGACCTCGTTGTTGACGGGACGTTAAACACTAACTTCCTCCTCCTCCTCCTACCGTGTGGTACAGACAACATCGACAGCATACACTCTCATCAAAACACGCATGTTCCATGACATGCTGTGGGCGCCAGACCTGGATATCACCCTCTTTCAAGAAGTCCACCTGTAGCTGCAGTTCGACCTTTGCGTGTCACAGCCTTTAGCATTCCATCTAGCAAAAGTACCAGTGGAACCGCCTTCCTCTTACATGACAACATTGAGGTATCAGGCATCACGTATCTGCCATCTTCATGAGGCCTTGCCATTACAGTGGGGTCAGTCCATCCGTATTGTCAATGTATACGCCCCTTCCAGGACATATCGCCACCCACGATGAATTCGACGAAATTGCATGGGAATACGGAGAACTACGTCATAGGTGGTGATTTTAAAAGCGTCCTGGATCCCGCAGACCAAATGGTGCACTACTCTACCTGCCTGGCACTACAGGCACTCGTGTGGAATCTGGCGTTGCAAAACACATCGCGTCTCCTTTACAGAGAACAATGTGGTTATGCATACTTCACCTACCACTCCGCCAGCCTCCTCGACCAGATATATATCTCCTGAAGACTATGAGCCACAACTATGGAGTGGAACTGTGGCCGACAGCCTTCACCGACCATTTGGCATACATCTGTTCAGTCACACTACCCTGACAACTCACATGCCGAAGCATTGGTCAATTGATACTGAACAATTCCCATCTGTATGAAGACACATGTCGGTGGGTGATTTCTGTTACATGGGACCGCTGCCTCCAGACTCAGCATGCACATCCTTCCACTTTACACTGGTGGCTCGACTGCACCAAGCTGGCTCTCCAATGCATGCTCATGGGATATGCCCATGACAGCTCATGCTGGCGTCGGGCGATGTCGGAATTTTATCACACACGACGGAAGTAATGACACAGCTGTCGTCACGAGATGTGCAGACATCAGTTAACTATCCCAAAGCTCGCCTAATCTGTCTCACCACAAAACAGCTTGACCGAGCCCGACTCCAGGCGAGAGTGCAGAATATCATCCACAGAAAAATGGCGTTGGGTATCATGTCATCCGAGAGAGACGCCACCGCAAGCACCTACCTTATAACACCAGTAGAGACATTAGCAGGTGGGCACATTGACACGCAGTGTGCCATCGCTTCAGCATTTGTCCAGCATTCCACTACGTTTTATGCCAGTGACCCATGGACTGTTCACAATTACGAAGGCATCCCGTGCGATTTCCCTGTCCCCAGAGTAGTGGCTCATGATGACCCCCCCTACTGAAGGCTTAACAGTGCCCTTGGCACGCGGCGCCCCAAATAAATAACTGTGACCGAACGGCTTACTGAACGAATTCTACCGCGCCTTCCATTCCCTGAAGGGTGCTCAGTGGTTTCAGATGTTTCAAGACCTCCGCCACGAACATTTTACCATCCCCACAGATTTTCTTGACGGCATCATGATACTGGTTCCAAAACTGAGCGGTTCACACTGCCGTTACTACTATAGCCCTCTTACACTCCTGAATGCGGGTTACAAACCTTTCGCCTGTATCCCTTGCAAATATCTTCAGGCCACAATCAGACACAGGATCCATCCTGACCAAACATGTTTAAGCGGCGACAATAACGTCCACAGGGCACTTGGCGCCTACCGCGATGTCACGGCGCTGGCGGCGGCCTGCTGCCTCTGTGGCACACTTGTCGCTGTCGATTCTGGCTGACTCTGAGCACTAGGGGACTTAACATCTGTGGTCATCAGTCCCCTAGAACTTGGAACTACTTAAACCTAACTAACCTAAGGACATCACACACATCCATGCCCGAGGCAGGATTCGAACCTGCGACGGTAGCAGTCGCGCGGTTCTAGACTGAGGCGCCTAGAACCGCTCGGCAACTGAGGCCGGCCACCCAACAATCCACCGGACCAGTGTGTGGCGGTCCACCCAAACTCCATACCTCCCCACATACGCCCATTCCTAGTCGTTCATGGTGGCGAATGGCAAATTAGATTCACATCAGCGCCACCATTTCATCCATCTTACGGACGACCCGTTGTGCTCGCACTGTGCAGTCGTCGATTTGGATGCACACCACTTTCAAAGTGTTGTGACGGGCAGCTGTTGGCATCTTATGCAATGTATGCTGGTGCTCCTGTTGCAGCGTCGGCTGGAGTCTATCACGTTGGACAACCTCCTATGCTCAGATACTGTTTACTTTCTCACCGCCAGAACTGGCTGAAGGGCGTGGTGCTGTATTACGTTTTGGAAGCCGCGCCCGAATGCGTTCTCGACTTGTGGTTTCACCTGACGAGGACTCACGATGCATTCCGACACTATGCGTTCTACGACTAGCGAATTATTTAGGCGCATTATACGGGGATCCCCGTGCCCACTGGGGCATTAGAAGGCACACTTGAAGATGACTCACGGAACACGATTGATCCTCCGAGGAAACGGTTTAGAGGGAGTCCACCTCCATTAATTTGCGCGAAGATGACTCGGAGGCTTCTGATGGTGGTAGTAGGATCTGATGAAAAAATGAAAAATAAAGATAAATAAATAAATAAATATGTTCAAATAAAGATCTCTTGATCCTGTAAGAGCCCATTGCTTCCTCGGCTCCAGGAGATGGCCAGGCATCGGAAGGTGACCTCTGCCCTCTTTGCCCCAAACCTCCCCTCGGGCTTCTATAAAAAAAAAAAAAAAAAAAAAGGACGTTAATGTCGGCGCTGGCTCTCGACACTGCCTTACGCTGCTTCGAATGATAATGGTGGCTGAAATTTTTTTAAAGCAAGAGGAGGATGTAACGCCGGAAATGCATATCCTCCTATTTCCATCTATTGTACTATAAATTTGTTTTCCTTATTTTTGTTACCTGAATATATGACATTTCTGTGTCTTTACATATTGTAATTGTTTTACTATTTGTATATATATATATATATATATATATATATATATATATATATATATATATATATATATATATATATATATATGCATTTATGTCGATGTATAATTGGTTTGTTTCGTAAATATTATTTGTATTTTTACGCTGGGTCTTGCCTAGGGAAAACTGCTATCGAACGATTACATCGATAGGTCGTGTGAAGAATCAAAGTGTGTAGGATCTTTGGTAGTGTTAACTCTGCCTCGTGGAGCGCGGGCAGAGCAGAGGGGGTCTGGCTGGGGTGGTGCAGTGGAGCAGGTGTTTTGTGTGAAGCTCCCGCGAGTTGCCGCGCTTTCGGGGTTTGGCAGCATGTAATTGCACTCGACTTGCGATGATAGTTTCTGACATGGTGTCGCGGACGGGAAGCATTAGCTGGCGCACATCAAGAGCCCGTTTCGTCTGGTGACCGTGTCGAGAAGAAGGCGCGCCAACATCCAGCTTCTGCAACAGCAACGGCCGACAATGAGTGACTGTCGCCACCTCCTCGATCGACGGCTTCAATCAACCAACAAGGAAGACTGGAAGCACGTAAAGTTTTAGAACTGTATGGCAGACCTCAGCTTTTCAAACTGTTCCATTTTCGTAACTATAATTACAGCAACTTAGCATGAACATTTGTTGCTCATTGTCCCAACTGCATTACCAAGCAGGGTCCCTTCCTTTTCCGAAATGAACTCGAGTGTCGCTGAAATTCAGACGCCAGCATTAAAGTAAAAGCATTCGATTTCACTGCTTTAATTTCAAAGTTCAGTTAAGGTATTCATAGCTGGCTACAATATTTAGATTACACAAGCACAAATTAAGAGAGCGAGTTTTGTTTGCATATTTTAGCTTACCTGTGACTCCAGCTCAGCTTGGTACGTACTAAATTTTACTATTGTTAATTGTTCAGGATCATTTAATTCAAGTTCAAAGTTAAATCTCTTATTTCTAAATTGCGTAGATTCAAGTAGCTTTTGAAATGATTGTTGAGGTAGTCCAAGACTAACCGTATTTTACTGAATTTCGATGTGCTTCAGAAAGAAAGCTCACTATTAACTTGAGTCACTAAATTAACTTTCGATTTTTGGGTTTTATTAATTCTTTTGCTAAATTAAGTCAGAGTGTAGCGAAATTTATTACTTCTGACAAACTTTCAGTTTTCACACTACACGTGTCAACCTTCAGTTGCCACGCTTCTAGAGCTAATTATATGTGTAATAACCTTTCTTTTTCAGTTACAATAGTAATTGTCCATAGGACTGGCGACCGTAATTTCCCCCAAATCTCAAATATCTAATTACCGCTAGTTAATTGTTAACGTAACGGCCACACATTTACTTTCTTTATTAACTTTACCCCTTTTCAAAATTAATTTCCACCAGTTTCATTTGCATTTTTCCTTTCATTTAGATGTAACCCTTTCCTCCCTCTTTACCGACAGATTAACTTAGGTGACGATTGCTTTTCCCAAATTTCCATTAGGTACACGCGGTTTAATTTTTCACTGTCATTAAGGTCGATAAGTGAGGGGAGGTTACAAGGAGACGTGGTGGCGTAAAGTTCCTGAATAGGCTACATATCTGCAAGGCAAGGGGCCAGCGTGCGCAGAGGAGGATCACCCTTTTCTACATGAGGTTGATCCCACCTCATGCGATTGCCAGCCAACAATGGCATACGACATTTACATTTTTCCCTTCTGTTTCCATTTGTTTACTGTCAACTCCAGTAAGTGGACGAGTCTGCATTACCCCAGTACCTGTACTAGTACTGTTTATGTGGATGGTACACTGTGATGCCTTTTTGACCAGGTCTCGAGGAGAGAAAGTGGATTACCAGGTAAAAATATAGAGTGCTATTTAGAAAAGTCATACTGCTTCTCATACCTTCGTAACTAACCGTTTTACTGGGCGAAAATACACTCCTCTGTCGGTGCAATGGTGTGTTCTTTCGCTTTGCTCCAGGAAGAGACCGAGTGGATACTACTTTTATTATTCTCTTTCTTCTTCTTCTTCTTCTTCTTCATGTCCCTACAGCCCTTGATTGGCCTTGGCCTGCTCTAGGACATCATTGCATTCGTCCCTGTCCAACGATTTGCGCCTTCTTCCTCTGACACGAATGATCTTTAGATCTTCTTTTGTGTCATCTAAGTATTGAACTCATTGTCTTCCCTTTGTCTCACTGGGTTTTGTAGCATGGGTTCTCATGTTGTGTGCGAAAAAAACGGCCGACTCGTTTCAGGCGATCTGTTTTAATGAACTTTATGATTTCAAGATATTTATATAATCTGTGAAGTTCAAAATTATGTCGTCTACGCCACGCACCACCTACATTAATCGTTCCATAGATTCTACATAACCCCTTTCTGCTAGCTCTTCACATGTTGTGTCACTGTACAGTATTCTGAGCTACATGTTAATACCTCACATATTACAGTTTTATACAACTGACATTTTGTTCCATTGGACAAATTTCTGAACATAATTTGTGACGCCAGCCTGCTTTGTTTCCATACTAATATTGTTCTGTGGTGTTACCATTGTTCCTAGACATACAAATTCGCTAACGGATCCTATTTGTACTTGGTCAATTTCTAGCGCTGTATTTAGTTCTGGTCTTATTATTCACATTTTTTTTTTAATTGGAACCATACTGCTGAGGTCATCGGTCCATAGGCTTACACACTACTTAATTTAAAGTAAACCAGCTTGCACTAAGAATAACAAACACACACACACACACACACACACACACACACACACTCGAGGGAAGACTCGAACCTCCGACAGGAGAAGCTGCGCAAAATGTGCCAAAGCGCGGCACATGTATTTGGTTTTACTGGCGTTCACTTCCAGTCCCATCTCTATTGTTGCTGCCACCAGTGCTCTATGTGTTTCTCTATCAGCTAGTTCTGTTCTTGCAACGATATCCACTTCATCTGCATATACCGAACAAGGTGGCGCAATGGTTAGCACACTGGACTCGCATTCGGGAGAACGACGTTTCAAACCCGCGTCGGGCCATTCTGATTTAGGTTTTCCGTGATTTCCCTAAATCGCTTCCGGCGAATGCCGGGATGATTCCTTTGAAAGGGCACGGCTGATTTCCTTCGGTATCCTTCCCTAATCCGATGTGACCAATGACCTCGCTGTTTGGTCACGTCCCTCAAATCAAGCAACCACCCATCTGCATGAGCCAGACCCTGTACCTTTATATTGTGTATTGTGCCTCTTGTGTTGATGTCAGCTGGCCTCATCACTTTCTCTAGTGCTATATTAAAAAGCATACATGATAGTGCATCCCCTTGCTTCAGCCTGCAATTAGTTCAAAAAAATGTTGAAATGTGTGTAAAATCTTATGGGACTTAACTGCTAAGGTCATCAGTCCCTAAGCTTACACACTACTTAACCTAAATTATCCTAAGGACAAACACACACACCCATGCCCGAGGGAGGACTCGAACCTCCGCCGGGACCAGCCTGCAATTAGTTCCAGAACATGTTACATCTCCTTGTGTCTTTACTTTACATACTAGTTTTCCCATAGTCAAACTTACAGGATGACAATTATTGAACTGCACTCCTGGAAATTGAAATAAGAACACCGTGAATTCATTGTCCCAGGAAGGGGAAACTTTATTGACACATTCCTGGGGTCAGATACATCACATGATCACACTGACAGAACCACAGGCACATAGACACAGGCAACAGAGCATGCACAATGTCGGCACTAGTACAGTGTATATCCACCTTTCGCAGCAATGCCGGCCGAAGTGGCCGTGCGGTTAAAGGCACTGCAGTCTGGAACCGCAAGACCTCTACGGTCGCAGGTTCGAATCCTGCCTCGGGCATGGATGTTTGTGATGTCCTTAGGTTAGTTAGGTTTAACTAGTTCTAAGTTCTAGGGGACTAATGACCTCAGCAGTTGAGTCCCATAGTGCTCAGAGCCATTTGAACCATTTTTTTTTCGCAGCAATGCAGGCTGCTATTCTCCCATGGAGACGATCGTAGAGATGCTGGATGTAGTCCTGTGGAACGGCTTGCCATGCCATTTCCACCTGGCGCCTCAGTTGGACCAGCGTTCGTGCTGGACGTGCAGACCGCTTGAGACGACGCTTCATCCAGTCCCAAACATGCTCAATGGGGGACAGATCCGGAGATCTTGCTGGCCAGGGTAGTTGACTTACACCTTCTAGAGCACGTTGGGTGGCACGGGATACATGCGGACGTGCATTGTCCTGTTGGAACAGCAAGTTCCCTTGCCGGTCTAGGAATGGTAGAACGATGGGTTCGATGACGGTTTGGATGTACCGTGCACTATTCAGTGTCCCCTCGACGATCACCAGTGGTGTACGGCCAGTGTAGGCTATCGCTCCCCACACCATGATGCCGGGTGTTGGCCCTGTGTGCCTCGGTCGTATGCAGTCCTGATTGTGGCGCTCACCTGCACGGCGCCAAACACGCATACGATCATCATTGGCACCAAGGCAGAAGCGACTCTCATCGCTGAAGACGACACGTCTCCATTCGTCCCTCCATTCACGCCTGTCGCGACACCACTGAAGGCGGGCTGCACGATGTTGGGGCGTGAGCGGAAGACGGCCTAATGGTGTGCGGGACCGTAGCCCAGCTTCATGGAGACGGTTGCGAATGGTCCTCGCCGATACCCCAGGAGCAACAGTGTCCCTAATTTGCTGGGAATTGGCGGTGCGGTCCCCTACGGCACTGCGTAGGATCCTACGGTCTTGGCGTGCATCCGTGCGTCGCTGCGATCCGGTCCCAGGTCGACGGGCACGTGCACCTTCCGCCGACCACTGGCGACAACATCGATGTACTGTGGAGACCTCACGCCCCACGTGTTGAGCAATTCGGCGGTACGTCCACCCGGCCTCCCGCGTGCCCACTATACGCCCTCGCTCAAAGTCCGTCAACTGCACATACGGTTCACGTCCACGCTGTCGCGGCATGCTACCAGTGTTAAAGACTGCGATGGAGCTCCGTATGCCACGGCAAACTGGCTGACACTGACGGCGGCGGTGCACAAATGCTGCGCAGCTAGCGCCATTCGACGGCCAACACCGCGGTTCCTGGTGTGTCCGCTGTGCCGTGCGTGTGATCATTGCTTGTACAGCCCTCTCGCAGTGTCCGGAGCAAGTATGGTGGGTCTGATACACCGGTGTCAATGTGTTCTTTTTTCCATTTCCAGGAGTGTATATGAAACAAAATCGTCATAACTTCTGAGGGGTTTGCGTTACGACGTTCGAACTGAATGGTTGTCAGCGGAGTATGATGGGAATCAGTATGCGCTGTATGTTTTGGTTTAGCAACGAAGACCACTTTCATTTGTATGGGATCGTCAGTAAGCTAAATTGGTGGCTTTGGGGGACTGAGAATCCGCTTTTTGCTATCGAGACGTCTCTACACCCTCAACAGGTGACTGTGTGGTGTGTAATGTAATCGGTGCGATATTCCTTGATGCCGTGCGACTGCTACGGTCGCAGGTTCGAATCCTGCCTAGGGCATGGATGTGTGTGATGTCCTTAGGTTAGTTAGTTTTAAGTAGTTCTAAGTTCTAGGGGACTAATGACCACAGCAGTTGAGTCCCATAGTGCTCAGAGCCATTTGAACCATTTGATATTCCTTGATGGCACAGTGACTATCGAATGATACGTGAAGGTTTTGGAAGCTGATTTCATCCCCATTCTCCAAAGTGACCCTGATTTCGACAAGATGTGGTTCATGCAAGAGGAAGCACGACCCCATCGAAGCAGGAGGGTATTTGATGTCATGGAGGAGCACTCTGGCGACCGCATACAGGCTCTGGGGCACCGAGAGGGCATTGGCGTGGAGCTCGATTGGCCGCCATATTCTCCGGATCTGACCACGTGCGACTCCTTTCTGCGGGGCTGTATTAAAAACAAAGTTATGAACAGCCATTCAGGAGGTCATCGACAACATCGTTTTTCCGACAGATCGTGCAGAATTTCGCTATTCGTCTGCGCCACATCATCGGCAATGATGGCAAGCATATCGAACATGTAATCTAAATCCCAATATCTGTAGTGACGTTTACATTTTGAATAAAACGTGTGCACGTCATAGTTTGTAAGTAATTTACGTTTTTTCATATAGTTCAATAATTGTCACTCTGTCCGCCCCTGGTAGCTGAGTGGTCAGCGCGACGGAATGTCATACCTAACGGCCCGGTTTCGATTCCCGGCTGGGTCGGAGATTTTCTCCGCTCAGGGACTGGGTGTTGTGTTGTCCTAATCATCATCATTTCATCCCCATCGACACGCAAGTCGCTAAAGAGGCGTCAACTCGAAAGACTTGCATCAGGCGAACGGTCTACCCGACGGGAAGCCTTAGCCGCACAGCATTTTCAATTTATTGTCACCCTGTGTGAGGCATATTAACTGTTGTGGTATACTATAACACATTTTATTTATTCTCGAATCAGGAACATACAAATTTACAGTAGTACAGTAGCCATACACATCAATATATATATACAATTGTATTTATATTACACGTGCCCACTACTTTGCAACCTCCAAGGTACTTCGAGTGGCTTGCAGGAGATCAATCTTCGTGCAGGATGTAAGGCACAAAAGGCACTGGAGCATGTGGCTTGTGGTTTGTTCTTGTCCACAATCACAGGACGTATCTTCTGTTATGAAGCCCCATCTCTTCAGGTTGTCTCTGGATCGTCCAAATCCTGATCGTAATCTGTTTAAAGATTTCCACACCAGCCAGCTCTCGTTGTGTCCAGATGGTAGTTCTTCAGCTTCTGGCGTTTGCAGGTGAGGCGTCGACTTCTTCCATAACTCCAGCCTTGCCTTCTCTGGTGAAATGGTGAGCTTCTCGGATGTTCTCAGGTAGCTCTTTCGCGATCTCAGCCGTTGCTATGGTGGATTATGTCCGTGCAGTGGATGGGCACTGTCCTGTTCCACTTTCAGTCTCTCCTTGTTGGCAGCCACTGTTCTGCGTATCCATGGTGGCGCTATTCCCGCCAGGGAGTAGAGCTTATCAGTTGGGGTAGGTCTTAAGCAACCCGTGATCAACCTGCAGGTTTTGTTGAGAGCAATGTCTGCTGTCTGGCATGAGATGACCTGTACCAGACTGGAGAAGCATATTCAGCAGCAGAAAAGCACAGTGCCATTGCAGAACAGCGAATAGTTTGTGGATGTGATCCCCACCGTGTCCCCGCTAGTTTGCGAATTAGGTTGTTTCGAGCGGAGATTTTCATTTTGGTGTTCTTGCAGTGAGTTTTGAATGTCAAAGTTCTATCGAGAGTGACTCCCAAGTATTTAGGTGCGTAACATAAAATGTTAGTTCACTTTATTATAATGTAGATAAAAAGAATCGCGTAACTTTGTACAATCCTTTTCCGCTGGAATGTCATAAGTATTTAAAACTGTCGCTGAACATTAAAGTATCACCTAACGCAGATAAAATGCAAATACCTCACTCAGAATACATTTAACAGTAACTTTCGGGTAGAGTCCTGCCTAATACAGATCACACAGCTGGTCTACTAGAAGGCGATGCTGTGGTCTTAGTCGATGATAGCGGTCCTAGGCCCGGCCGTAAGCAGGAGAGAGGCTGCGGCGGCGCAGCGGAACGTTTCTGGGGATGGCTACGCCGGTGTTGCACATTCGCCGACGCGGCTTGCAGCAGCTATCAAGGAAAGGGTGGTTTCACTGACGCCCTATAATCCATCTCCTGAGGCGTTTTCTGTCGATTCTGAGAGGCGGTGTGCCTGAAATGATTTCCTGGCCACTCATAAGAAAACCGCATATTTCAACGCTGTGCGTCGCAGTTCCGACCTCCATCGCAGAGGCGTCAAAGGAAAGGGTGTAATGTGGGTAAGCCGGGGTGTGAAGACCTTACCATCACGTGACACTCCACGCTGACGTTAGGCAGGATTGTGGTGAAATTTGGTGCCAGGGGGCATTATTAACCACCTTATACGTCACATGAACTTCTAAGCTTCTGGCCTTTCTTTCTCATGTGTCGACAAGTTGCTATTGGAAGAATGGTCGAGCCCATATCATTGTACACGAAGGTCGTAGGCACCTTACAGCCAAATTTCAAACTTAGGTTGTGTTCCAAAAATGAACAGCATAGAGACAGAAGTGATGACACTTACTGCAGGACCTGACCATGATTTTGCAGGACAATGTTCAAGCGCGTACAGTGAAAGCTGTTACTGTTTTGTTTCACTGATGGGGCTGCTAAGTGCTATACCACCTACTGCGCTCCCCTGACTTAAGCCCTCGTGAGTTCAACTCGGTTTCTAAACAGAAGGAAACCTTCACGGCATTTGTTTCAGAACTGCTACAAATTCGTCGGGCAATAGACCGCGTCGCTCGAACTGCCAACACAACAGGCACTGCTAAGAGTATTCTACGACTTCCAAATTCAAATGGCTCTGAGCACTATGGGACTTAACTTCTAAGGTCATCAGTCCCCTAGAACTTAGAACGAATTAAACCTAACTAACCTAAGGACACCACACACATCCATGCACGAGGCAGGATTCGAACCTGCGACCGTAGCGGTCGCGCGGTTCCAGACTGTAGCGCCTAGAACCGCTCGGCCAACCCGGCCGGCTACAACTTCCACATCGCTGGCAACGGGTTATACATAATGCTTGTTACTACTTTGAAGGTCAGTAAAACTTTGTCCGCAGCTCGTGGTCGTGAGGTAGAGTTCTCGCTTCCCGCGCCCGGGTTCCCGGGTTCGATTCCCGGCGGGGTCTGGGATTTTCTCTGCCTCGTGATGACTGGGTGTTCTGTGATGTCCTTAGGTTAGTTAGGTTTAAGTAGTTCTAAGTTCTAGGATACTGATGACCATAGACGTTACGTCCCATAGTGCTCAGAGTCAAGAGCCAGTAAAACTTTGAAAGACGTATTTATTTTGTAGGAGCTGTAAATAAATAGTTGCCACTATTAAGGTTCCAACCCTCGTAAGTGCCGTAAATTCAACTAAATACCTAGGAATCACTATTACGAACAACTTAAATTGGAAAGAACACGTACAGAATGTTGTGGGGAAGACTGACCAAAGACTGCCTTCCATTAGCAGAACACTTAGAAAATGTAACAGATCTACTAAAGAAGTGCCTACACTACTCTTGTCCGTCCTCTTTTAGAGTACTACTGCACGGTGTGGGACCCTCACCAGAAAAGAGTACTACTGCACCAGAAAGGATTAACTAAGTACATCGAGAACTTCAAAGAAGAGCAGCACGTTTTGTGTTGTGGAAATATAGGGGAGAGAGTGTCACTGACATGATACAGGATGTGGGGTGGACATCATTAAAACAAGTCGTTTTTCGTTGCGACGGAATCGTCTCACGATATTTCAATCGCCAACTTTCGCGTAAATACTCGTATTTGTTGACGCCGACCTACATAGGGAGAAACGATCATCAAAATACAATAACGGAAATCAGAGCTCGTACAGAAAGATATAAGTGTTCATTTTTTCGAGATTGAAATAATAGAGGATTACTGTGATTTGCAGAGTATCGATGTAGATGTACACCACATGGATGGTCGTATGCAGATATGCCGCAATCCAGGCTGCCGGGCGCTCGAAACATGCAGCGCGCCACGGACGCTGGCCGGTGAAGACAGTAGTCTGCTATGGGTTCCGAGAGAACGTGTGGTAATAACAGTACGATTGATCCTTTCTGCCATTACATGTCTCGAACGTCGACCCATCTTACTGCACTGATTGCATACAACAGACGGGCACGTAGGTGCAGGGGGTAGTCAAAAATATGGAAACACCAAAAACATTACACATTACCATGCCTAAGGACGGTGTGTAGTGGCAAGTTCACGTAAAGATCTTGGAGGTGGGAGGCAATCAAGCACACTTCTCTCCAACGTAGACCACAGAGGTTCAATAATATTGCAATATGGTGACTGTACTACCCAAGGCAAATGCAACAACTCATCCTTGTGTTTACAATCCAGTCCTGGACGATGCGAGCTCTGTGAACAGGGATCCTCTCGTCTTGACAAACATCGCCATTTGGAAACAAAAATTGTACTATGAGATGCACCTGATCATCCAATGGTCAGATAATACTTGGCAGGAATGCGACCTCGCACAGTAACTGCGGGGCCCATGGAATACCAGGATATGATGTGCCAGGTCATAATAGAACTCTTCTCATCTCCGCCACGTTTCAATTTTGGAACGTAAACTTGGCCAGAAGTTGAAACCAGTGTGTAACAAGAGCAAATGAGTCTTCTATTGCTCCACAGTCCAGGCTTTATGGTTTCAGCACCATATTTTCCTGTTAGGTTTTGGATTTCCAGCTCGCCCTGAAATTCCCTGCTTACGGAGTTTCCTTCGTGTCGTTCTGGCGCTGCCAGGGTTCGTGAGTGCACATTCAGTTCTGCAGTGAGATTTGCACCTCTCGCCGACTTATTTTTCGTCACAATCCTCTTCAATGATCGTCCGTCGCGATCACGCTAAACACGCTTTCGTCCGCGTTGTAATTTAACGGATGATGTATTTTCGTTTTCCTTGTATGCGGTATAAAACTTCAATGAAGGTGCCTCTTGAAACACCAAGCACTTCGGCTCCGTTCGTTATTGAAGCACCCACCATATGAGCACCAAAAATTTGCACGTGTTCGACTTCAGATACCCCCGTCATAGCCCAATCACAGCTGCACAATTGCAACGTACAGAGGACATACGGTAGCGGAAATCAGTATAAAGGCAGGGATATTATTGAGAAAATTAACATTGTGACTTGGAAAAATTGGAAATTTGCTGTAAGTTCTTATGGGACCAAACTGCGGAAGTCATCGGTCTCTAGGCTTACACACTACTTAATCTAACTTACGCTAAGGACAACAAACACACCCATGCCCGAGGGAGGACTCGAACCTCCGTCGCGGGGAGCCGTGCGAACCGTGGCAAGGCGCCCTAGACCGCACGGCTACCCCGCGCGGCCTGTGAGTTGGAATAGTTGCGCACAGTGCATATGCAATAGCATGAAATCCAGTATACTGTTAAATGCAATCAAATGGTATCGCATTTGATATCGGTGGTACGGCATATTACAGGATATCAACGATTCAGATGGTAGAGAGTGGAACTCGATAAAAGGCAGTCGACTCTGTGCGGTGTTAGCAGGGGCGATTATAGAAGTCGGTCAAGGGGGGGGGGGGCTAATGGGGGGGTTGGGGGTATGGAATAGGGCTTAACAAAATGAGAGTTGGGGTCCCCTACCGACAAACTGGTAAAATTTGGTGTTGCTTAAAGTAGTTTTTGGTAACTGTTTTGGAGTTCAGGGTAAAAAATGTGTATTAATAAAGAATAAGACGCTTATTTTAAGTTAAATGATATTTATTGGTTTAGGTAGTAAGCTATTTGCCGCTCTTATTCTTTGGTTAAAATGTGTTTGGAATACATTGCAACCTATATTGCTACATAATTATAAAAAATGATTGAATCTGTTGGAGTAATATATTCGCTGATTTATGAAGTCATCTTATCCAGTGTAATATGATACTCCATGGGGGGGGGGGGGGGAGGGAGGGTATAGCCCCCATAGCTCCCCCACCCCCTTGCCGCCGCCCCTGGGTGTTAGTGTGTGAGTAAGTGCCTTTCCTACAGAAAGGAAACACACACCATTAGCTACAATGCATATTGTGTACATAAGCCACGATCCTGAGACTTCCACGTGGAAAACAGTATCATGCGATGAAAAGTGAAAAATTGGTGCGTAGAAGGAAATGGAACTCCCTAATCGTCAAATCGCCAAGAAGTTGAACCATTTAAGTACAGTGATTTATAATTTCGTTAGACTCGCCTCAAAATATGGACAGAACGAAAAATATGGGCAAAGTGTAATATTATGTGAGGTACCCAAACGATTACTTTTGCGCAAAGCAAGGGCCACAAACAGTTACTCTTCTCAGCTTGTTGTTGGTTTACTGTTGCCAGTGCCGGCCGAAGTGGCCGTGCGGTTAAAGGCGCTGCAGTCTGGAACCGCAAGACCGCTACGGTCGCAGGTTCGAATCCTGCCTCGGGCATGGATGTTTGTGATGTCCTTAGGTTAGTTAGGTTTAACTAGTTCTAAGTTCTAGGAGACTAATGACCTCAGCAGTTGAGTCCCATAGTGCTCAGAGCCATTTGAACCATTTTTGAACAGTTGCCAGTACAACAAACACTGTCTAATGAAAACATCTTGTATTCCAGAACCTAAAGCAGAAACCTGCTCTAACACCCAAGCAAAAACAGGCTAGCTTGGAGTTAGCTGGAAAACATAAGTCATGGCCTCGAGAATGGCATGAAGTGATCTTCAGTGATGGAAGAAAGTTTAATTTAGATGGTCCGAATGGATTCCATTATGACTGGTATTATCTGAGAACAGAGCAGCAGATAAGAATGATCAGAAATTTTGGTGCTGGATGCGTTATGATTTAGGCAGCCTTATGTACTAAAAGTGAGTCACACATTGCTTGGTTCAGTACTAGAATGAACTCTAACGTGTACACTGAGGCGCTAGACAGGGTAGATTAGAATGTGTGAGAAACTACGGTCTAGTGTTTCAACAGGGTAAAGCATCTGTGTGCTTTCTGCGCAGCAAAAAGTGGTTTAGAGAAAAAGATGTCTATGACTTGCCCTGGCCTGCACCTGGATTTGACCCCATGGAAAAATTTTGGGAAATACTTGCAAGGCGTGTTTATCGCAATGGAAGGCAATTTGAAGTTTTATGTGAGCTGAAAAGAGCAATACGAGAATAGTGAGCGACAATTTCACTGCAAGAACTACAAACCCTAACAACATCCAAGCCGAAGAGCATTTTTGAGGTAATTAAGGAGAATGGAGGTTGGAGAAAACACTAACAACGCAACAGGACAGTGGGTGCCTGCCTTTACACCAATTTCCATCGAGGAAATACAAACGCCTTATTTTGTTACTCGTGTTAACTACATCTACATCTATACTCTGCAAACCACCCTGATATGAATGGCACAGGGCACGTCCCATTGTACCAGTTACTAGTGTTTCTTGCTGCTCCATTCATGTGTGGAATGATTGTTTGAATGCATCTGTGAGCGCTGTAATTATTCTACTCTTATCCTCACGATCCCTGTGTGAGCGATACGTATAGGGTTGTAGTATATTCCTAGAGTAATCATTTAAAGCCTGTTCTTGAAACTTCGTTAACAGACTTTCTCGGAATAGTTTATATCTATCTTCAGCAGTTTTCCAGTTAAGTTCCTCCAGTATCTCTGTGACACTCTCCCACGGATTAATCGAACTTGTGATCATTCGTGCGGCCTTTCTCTGTATACGTTCAGTATCCCCTATTAGTCCTGTTTGGTACGGGTACCACACACTTGAGCGATATTTTAGAATCGGTCGCTCGAGTGATTTGTAAGCAATCTCCTTTGTAGACTGATTGCACTCCCCAGTATTCTTCCAATACCGAAGTCTACCACCTGCTTCACCCACGATTGAACCTATGTGATCATCCCATCTCATATCCCCATAAAGTGTTATACCCGGGTATTTGTATGAATTGGCTGATTCCAACAGTGCCCACTGATAATATAGTCATATGATACTACATTTCCTCGTTTTGTGAAGTGCAGTCTGTGCACCACGTTGAAATCCTGTCAAGATCTGACTCAATATTTATGCAGTTCCTTTCAGATAGCTTCTCATTACAGATAATTACATCATCTGCCAAAAGCCTGATTTTACAATTAATATTGTCTGCAAGCTCATTAATATACAATAGAAGCAGCAAGGGTCCCAACACCCTTCCCTGAGGCACACCCGAAGTTACTCCCACATCTGAAGATGACTCTCCATCCAAGATAACATTCTGTTTTCTATGTAATTCCGTCACTGTTGTTTATGTCTCATATGTATCTACTACTTTCATAATAAATTAAATACCCATATGCTTTACACTTTGTATATTAATTTCGTAGGAACACTGGCTTTATACGATTTTCACTACTGTAGCGCAGGTGCCGCTCGTGGTAAAAAACAACAGCGCAGCCTGCACACTTGTCTAGCGTCTGCATTAATGTCCAAGTACGTATTTCTCGGGGTGTTTCCATAATTTCGTCCAACTCCTGTACCGCTTCGCTGCCATGACTTAAGCCAGCGGCTGACGTCATACTGTCGTATCTTAACAATTGTACACCATCTTCAGCGCTCCATAGTGAACACTGTGATCTGAATAGGGTAACTAATATCATGTCCGATGAACTTATCTTGTGGTCAGGTGTGACAGAAATTACTTATTAGATTGCATCAGGTGCTGTTACTGCAAGATAACACTCTAACACACGCCACTAGATTGAAGAAAGGACCTTGGTTGAGAAGTAGCTTCACAAGCGCATGTTTTTGTGATCTGCTCGTCCCTCTCCCACTACTTCTCCTTACAGATATCGACAGTTTCCGTTCTCTACCCAACAGTCTGCTCAATAATAATGATGCTTTTAAAACTCCAGATTTCTTCACACGTGGGAGCGAGAAAGTAGTGTAAAGTATGTATGTAGAACTGTAAACGGATCCTAGCCAAGGCACGGACATACGTTACGTACCAAGAATAATGGAGATGTAGCCCTTGTGCGCCATTTCTGGTTAAGCCACCTCACAAGTACAATTATAAATTTAAAAATTGCAGGGTCGCCACAAGACCAAGCCCCTCCTAACAATTAAGAAAAGACAGAACTGGAAATTATCAGTTTAATTAAATTAAGAATTTAATTACGAGAATGCAAATTTTTCAAAGAAACTGACAATATGAACAGCATTGTATGTCGTACATCAATGAGCTTGTTTGATTAAATGTGAATTCCTTAATTTCGAGACAGTACACCCATTCACTTTGATTTTTCCTCCCATTTTTGTTCATCACAAGCAAGCAGATTAACTTTTAAAAAATCGGAGAATAGAATATTAATTTGAGATAAAGGACGCAGAATTTATCTTTTACGTAGCACATTTATTTCATGACTGAATCTGATGCACATCCTATGAATATACATTAAAAAATTAACTAAATAATTCACCAAAAGTGGTAGAATAGCGAAATTAAAAAGGAAAAAAACACACAAAAGGGAAGTGGAAAACGGTAATTCAATCATTCCATCTATATACCCACGACAGAAATAGTTCTGAGAGATACCTATCATCATTGTGCTCATGCACTAGCTTAGGAAGAGGTTTATCCGATTAGTAAGGTTTTGTAGAGTAGATACACGACATGGAAACCGCACCTGCCGCTTACGAACGGCCGATCTGCAGCACGTGGTAATCTTGATTACGTGTTAACTATTCAGAAATTAGACATTAAACCAAGCACAAATGTAAGAAATTTTAATGGTGCAATACCATGAAGTAAAATTAACTCGGTAAAGCAGAACCCCCTCCCCCCCCCCCTCCCAAGCGTTTCAACTTACATGTGGTCCATTCAGAAACAAACAGTTACCAACATTTCCTCTATGTGCACGAAAAACTGATATTTTACTGAAATTATACCACACGAAACAATTAAACTGGTAATATGAAAACCTACTGGAGTGCAGTGGTAGACCAGAAGGATCATCGGTTACCAAACACGAGGTACAAGACGAACACAAGAGACAATAGCATCTTCCACGAAAACATAGAAAGTACGAACAATAAAAATCACACTCGTTCGAAAACACTATTATTCTCACGTTCAGCCGAAGTTATACCGACTAGCTTTTCCTAACCATATTCACTGCTAAAAATACCACACCATGGTGTCCGAAAGGAACAAAGCAACTTACGCACTTTTAATTTCAACCATCATCATCGCCGATTTTTTTAACAAAATAATTATACCACATTCCGAAAATACATAACTACACACGCTTCAGTTAAGCTGAAGTACTTAAATATTCCATGAGTTTAACATAGGCTAATTCGACCTACTTCTTATTAGCAGCAACCTTCTCTAGGAGCTACGAACTGTACTCACCAGCCACTAGCTGCAGTGTGCCCTTTCCTCACCGAGCTATTCACGCACACATTTGGTAGGGTGAAGGGAAAAACGTAATAAATACAGGTCATGATTTCCTATGGAACACAAAAAAATCAAACATAATGTCATTAGTTTGATTGCTCAGTCTTTCTGGGAGAGTTAATAAATTAAACCGCAATCAGGCGGTGGACAGAATAGGATGCACAGAATCCAGTGAGACAAGCGTCTTACGAAACGACTCCACAGAGACGTTTCAGTAGTGTTGTGAGAGCTGAGGATTGTACAACTGTTCAATTACCGTACGCGAATTTTGCAGCTTGCCATCGTTTTACAATTCCGGGTACGACAAGCGGCAATAAAAGAAGGGAACACTCTGTTCATTGTGGAGGTTGAGCGGCTGCCAAGGCCGTATAAACATTACGGGGGGCCTCTGTCTCTTGTAGACGTTCCTCGCGCTTCAGCAGGCGAGGGCAGCTTATCGGTCCGTGTACCTGTGGCGTTGCGGCACACGTAATGAAAGCTGATAAGTCGTCGCGCAGTCCCCGGGCCGGCTATCGATCCCTGAAGCGCCCTTCGTGGCCTTCGTTGGCAGGCCGGACGCAGCTCTCCCACTCACAACACACACCAGTTCCTGCTAAAGTAAACGGTGCCTCAGGAACATCCATCCAATTTCGTAAGATTACACCTTCTACATGAATGGAGAGAAAAGCTTGGCGTCAGTTTTAACTTGTGCATACAACTACAAAGATTTATTTTTTACTGTCAACAGATTCAACTGATTTCACAAGAACATATCGTTTACACTGATGCGCATACACCCTTGCGGTGTTGTTCTTGTTGTGGTCTTCAGTCCTGAGACTGGTTTGATGCAGCTCTCCATGCTACTCTGTCCTGTGCAAGCTTCTACATCTCCCAGTACCTACTGCAACCTACATCCTTCTGAATCTGCTTAGTGGATTCATCTCTTGGTCTCCCTCTACGATTTTTCCCCTACACGTTGCCCTCCAATGCTAAATTTGTGATCCCCTGATGCCTAAGAACATGTCCTACCAATCGGTCCCTTCTCCTTCTCAAGTTGTGCCACAAACTCCTCTTCTCCCCAATTCTATTCAATACCTCCACATTAGTTATGTGATCTACCCATCTAATCTTCAGTATTCTTCTGTAGCACCACATTTCGAAAGCTTCTATTCTCTTCTTGTCCAAACTATTTATCGTCCATGTTTCACTTCCATACATGGCTACACTCCATACAAATACTTTCAGAAACGACTTCCTGACACATCTATACTCGATGTTAACAAATTACTCTTCTTCGGAAACTCTTTCCTTGCCATTTCCAGTCTACGTTTTATATCCTCTCTACTTCGACCATTATCAGTTATTTTGCTCCCCAAATAGCAAAACTCCTTTACTACTCTCATTTCCTAATCTAATTCCCTCAGCATCAACCGACTCAATACGACTACATTCCATGATCCTCGTTTTGCTTTTGTTAATGTTCATCTTATATCCTCCTTTCAAGACACTATCCATTCCGCTCAACTGCTCTTCCAAGTCCTTTGCTGTCTCTGACAGAATTACAATGTCATCGGCGAACTTCAAAGTTTTTCTTTCTTCTCCGTGGATTTTAATACCTACTCCGAATTTTTCTTTTGTTTCCTTTACCGCTTGCTCAATATACAGATTGAATGACATCGGGGAGAGGCTACAACCCTGTCTCACTCCCTTTCCAACCAGGGTAACAGAAGAAATATTGAATTTAATTTATGAAAGGAGAAAATATAAAAATGCAGTAAATGAAGCAGGAAAAAAGGAATACAAACATCTGAAACATGAGATCGACAGGAAGTGCAAAATGGCTAAGCAGGGATGGCTAGATGCGGTACCTTTTAAAATTATGTGCACCCCTGTTCAGAAAAAAAAAACTTTTGAACCATGTCGGCCCACGGGTTCAAGGTCAACATCGATATCGCGCCACAACACCACCTACAGGTAAAATGTGCCTGCGGCTCTCTAGTTGTCGCTATGAACCGAAGGTAATGGATCAGTGTGACTTAGCGCGACCCATACCGTTAAATCAGTAAGTTTGAAAGCGGGCGCATTATTGGCTTGAGGGAATGTGATGCATCTATCCGGGAAACTGCCGCTCTTGTGGGACCAAGTGTTTCGGTAGTGCAACGGGAGTGTGCAGAATGATTCACGGGAGGCCGTAGAACACGGCGATATGGGTAAGGTCCCACGACCCAGACCCCCGCCCCCCCCCCCCCCCCCTAGAAGATCGATACCTCATCCGAATGGCCAAGGCACGTGTGCGTCCTCTTCTGCTCTGGCTCAACAGTGGAACACATCCTACACTATCAGGGGTGACAGACCGTCGTCCGCTTCTCCGCCTATCTATGTGCAGAAACATGCTAGATGCCGTCAGTGGGACAGGAGTGGCATCAGATAGTGTTTCCGGACGAATCCAGTTTCCGCCTGTTTCAAACTGACGGCTGCATTTTGCTTCGCCACAGATAGGGGAACCGGCATCACAGTGACCGCATTCGCACAAGACTTACAGCAGCAACTCGAGGCCTAACGGTGTGGGGTGCTACTGAGTAAAACCACAAGTCAGAGTTGGTGGGGACGGATGACAAAGGAGTTTGGTACCTTCCCCGGCCGGCCGCTGTGACCAAGCGGTTCTAGGCGCTTCAGTCCGGAACCGCGCTGCTGCTACGGTCGCAGGTTCGAATCCTGCCTCGGGCATGGATGTGTGTGATGTCCATAGGTTAGTTAGGTTTAAGCAGTTCTAAGTCAAGAGGACTGATGACCTCAGATGTTACGTCCCATAGTGCTTAGAGCCATTTGAACCATTTTTTGGTCCCTTCACCCCCTTTTTAAACCCACCAACCAACCAACCACAGTTGGTGCCTGTCCAGGGCACTGTGAATAGTGTGACCCACATGAATGACATTCTGCTATCCTTGCCATACTCTCTCAGCCCCAGACACCATTTTTCAGCAAGACAATGCACGACCACATGTTTCTGCACGAACACGTGTCTCCTTGGTGTCACAGGGTTCAAATGGCTCTGAGCACTATGGGACTCAACTGCTGAGGTCATAAGTCCCCTAGAACTTAGAACTACTTAAACCTAATGACCTAAGGACAACACACACATCCATGCCCGAGGCAGGACTCGAATCTGCGACCGTAGCGGTCGCGCGGTTACAGACTGTAGCGCCAGAACCGCTCGGCCACCAGCGGCCGGCTCGGTGTCACAGGGTGTCAGCCTTTTTCCCTGACCCGCCAGGTCACCAGACTTGTTGCCATTCGAAAATATGAGAGATATGGTGAAACGACGGGTCAAATACCCCAGATGAACTTTAGAACCAGCTGTATGAAGCGTGGGTTGCTATACCACAGGACGCCATTCGCGCCAGCGTGTTTAGTGCCAACAGTAAACTTCGGAGGCGGTGGTGTTATGGTATGGTCGTGTTTTTCATGAAGGAGCCTTGCACCCCTTGGTATTTTGCGTGGCACTGTCACAGCAGAGGCCTACATTGATATTTTAATCATCTTCTTGCTTCCCACTGTTGAAGAGTAATTCGGGGATGGCGATTGCTCCTTTCAACACGATCGAGCACCTGTTCGTAATGCATGGCTTGTGGCGGAGTGGTTACACGACAATAACATCCCTGTAATCGACTGGCCTGCACAGAGTCCTGCACTGAATCTTATAAAACACCTTTGCTATGTTTTGGAACTGCAACTTCGTGCCAGGCGTCACCGAACGACGTCGATACCTCTCCTCAGTGCAGCTCTTGGTGAAGAATCGGCTGACATTCCCCAAGAAACCTTCCAACGCCCGATTGAACGTATGCCTGCAAGAGTGGAAGCTGTCATCAAGGCTAAGTGTGGGCCAACACCATACTGAATTCCAGCATTACCGATGGAGGGCGCCACGAATTTGTAAGTCATTTTGAGCCAAGTGTCCGGATACTTTTGATCAAATAATGTATGTTGTACATTTGTCTACAGCCTACCTGTAAATATTGTGAGTGGCTGCTGATAAAATATTGCCACAAAAGGTAACCTTCTTAAACATATGAAACCAGCATAAATAACGAGTGCATTCTGTTACAAACTATCTACCAAATGAATTACACAAACAGTGAGTTTTTACCTTGCTTTAATACCTTCTCATAGTGAAATTTATCTAAATACATAAAAATATGAACTGTAGTACTCTGTTTCTGATTGTAAGCCTGAGCTGTCTTAATAGATGAACTGTCGTCTTGTGGAAGCCAAACTGCACTAAGATAACAACCAACTGTCGTAATGAAAAGGGAAGTCTTTCATACTGTAAAAGTTATGAATTTGACTGCAAGAATACTGAAGAGTTTAAATTGCCTGAATAATGAACTTTGACATGAACGTAGAGTAATTGGTTTTGCAAAATTGATCACAAAAACTGTCTCTGAATAACATAAGTTGGCCCTGATTGCATAAATAAAAAATCATAATATTTTTTACTTTCCTCTATTCTGCGGAAATCTGTATAACGTGTTGCAGTACTGCTCTGTCTTGCGCGCCGCTATGCTAAAGCTGTAAATTACTGTATCCACACAGAGATAGTCGAGAGGTTCAATGAGTTCTCTGTTGATTGCGATTCGAACTATTTTTCGTACATGCTTGGTTTGATGATGCATGAAAAAGAACTGTAATAGAAAGGTTGGTAAGAAAATGAAATATGCCCAGAAATGACGTCTTTTTTTTGTATATTGAGAAAAAGTACTCAAGGCAGATTTTAAATTTAATGAACTTCTCAACATCCAAACAATACGCTTTGCTATCTCTCAAATCTAACAACTTTCAGTACAGTAACCTAGTTAGTTCGATGGCGCAACAATAACGAAAAAAATAACATCGTTATAACATTTACCTGATATTCCATTAGACTTCCTCCTTCACAAAAGATTCATTGATACATTGACACTTTAAATTTCAAATATAATACTGCCATTGCTTCCTCACTCTAACGCTGCTGAACATTGTCAGCCTAACTCTAACACAGCTGAACTTTGACCGCTCTCTCTACCAAAGCTTAACACTGACCGCTCCACTGCGCCCTCGTGCAGCTCAAAGATACTTAACTTCTGTGATACAGATTATAACATCGCTGATCGCTCATAATCGATTCAAATATCAAAAATTCAGATACCAAAATTATACGTGACGCCTATCAATATATTGTTTCCAATCCATAGATGTGAAAATTACCGAACTATCAGTTTAATAAGTCACGGCTGCAAAATACTAACGCGAATTCTTTACAGACGAATGGAAAAACTGGTAGAAGCGGACCTCGGGGAAGATCAGTTTGGATTCCGTAGAAATGTTGGAACACGTGAGGCAATACTAACCTTACGACTTATCTTAGAAGAAAGATTAAGAAAAGGCAAACCTACGTTTCTAGCATGTGTAGACTTAGAGAAAGCTTTTGACAACGTTAACTGGAATACTCTCTTTCAAATTCTGAAG
The DNA here is from genome assembly GCF_023898315.1 of Schistocerca nitens. Classification (NCBI taxonomy): domain Eukaryota; kingdom Metazoa; phylum Arthropoda; class Insecta; order Orthoptera; family Acrididae; genus Schistocerca; species Schistocerca nitens. Next base: position 95,738,756 of record NC_064620.1, on the reverse strand, counting down.
GTGGCAGGGGTAAAATACAGGGAGCGAAAGGCTATTTACAATTTGTACAGAAACCAGATGGCAGTTATAAGAGTCGAGGGGCATGAAAGGGAAGCAGTGGTTGGGAAAGGAGTGAGACAGGGTTGTAGCCTCTCCCCGATGTTATTCAATCTGTATATTGAGCAAGCAGTAAAGGAAACAAAAGAAAAATTCGGAGTAGGTATTAAAATTCATGGAGAAGAAGTAAAAACTTTGAGGTTCGCCGATGACATTGTAATTCTGTCAGAGACAGCAAAGGACTTGGAAGAGCAGTTGAACGGAATGGACAGCGTCTTGAAAGGAGCATATAAGATGAACATCAACAAAAGCAAAACGAGGATAATGGAATGTAGTCAAATTAAATCGGGTGATGCTGAGGGGATTACACTCCTGGAAATTGAAATAAGAACACCGTGAATTCATTGTCCCAGGAAGGGGAAACTTTATTGACACATTCCTGGGGTCAGATACATCACATGATCACACTGACAGAACCACAGGCACATAGACACAGGCAACAGAGCATGCACAATGTCGGCACTAGTACAGTTTATATCCACCTTTCGCAGCAATGCAGGCTGCTGTTCTCCCATGGAGACGATCGTAGAGATGCTGGATGTAGTCCTGTGGAACGGCTTGCCATGCCATTTCCACCTGGCGCCTCAGTTGGACCAGCGTTCGTGCTGGACGTGCAGACCGCGTGAGACGACGCTTCATCCAGTCCCAAACATGCTCAATGGGGGACAGATCCGGAGATCGTGCTGGCCAGGGTAGTTGACTTACACCTTCTAGAGCACGTTGGGTGGCACGGGATACATGCGGACGTGCATTGTCCTGTTGGAACAGCAAGTTCGCTTGCCGGTCTAGGAATGGTACAACGATGGGTTCGATGACGGTTTGGATGTACCGTGCACTATTCAGTGTCCCCTCGACGATCACCAGTGGTGTACGGCCAGTGAAGGAGATCGCTCCCCACACCATGATGCCGGGTGTTGGCCCTGTGTGCCTCGGTCGTATGTAGTCCTGATTGTGGCGCTCACCTGCACGGCGCCAAACACGCATACGACCATCATTGGCACCAAGGCAGAAGCGACTCTCTTCGCTGAAGACGAGACGTCTCCATTCGTCCCTCCATTCACGCCTGTCGCGACACCACTGGAGGCGGGCTGCACGATGTTGGGGCGTGAGCGGAAGACGGCCTAACGGTGTGCGGGACCGTAGCCCAGCTTCATGGAGACGGTTGCGAATGGTCCTCGCCGATACCCCAGGAGCAACAGTGTCCCTAATTTGCTGGGAAGTGGCGATGCGGTCCCCTACGGCACTGCGTAGGATCCTACGGTCTTGGCGTGCATCCGTGCGTCGCTGCGGTCCGGTCCCAGGTCGACGGGCACGTGCACCTTCCGCCGACCACTGGCGACAACATCGATGTACTGTGGAGACCTCACGCCCCACGTGTTGAGCAATTCGGCGGTACGTCCACCCAGCCTCCCGCGTGCCCACTATACGCCCTCGCTCAAAGTCCGTCAACTGCACATACGGTTCACGTCCACGCTGTCGCGGCATGCTACCAGTGTTAAAGACTGCGATGGAGCTCCGTATGCCACGGCAAACTGGCTGACACTGACGGCGGCGGTGCACAAATGCTGCGCAGCTAGCGCCATTCGACGGCCAACACCGCGGTTCCTGGTGTGTCCGCTGTGCCGTGCGTGTGATCATTGCTTGTACAGCCCTCTCGCAGTGTACGGAGCAAGTATGGTGGGTCTGACACACCGGTGTCAATGTGTTCTTTTTTCCATTTCCAGGAGTGTAGATTAGGAAATGAGACACTTAAAGTAGTAAAGGAGTTTTGCTATTTAGGGAGCAAAATAACTGATGATGGTCGAAGTAGAGAGGATATAAAATGTAGACTGGCAATGGCAAGGAAATCGTTTCTGAAGAAGAGAAATTTGTTAACATCGAGTATAGATTTAAGTGTCAGGAAGTCGTTTCTGAAAGTATTTGTATGGAGTGTAGCCATGTATGGAAGTGAAACATGGACGATAACCAGTTTGGACAAGAAGAGAATAGATGCTTTTGAAATGTGGTGCTACAGAAGAATGCTGAAGATAAGGTGGGTAGATCACGTAACTAATGAGGAGGTATTGAATAGGATTGGGGAGAAGAGAAGTTTGTGGCACAACTTGACTAGAAGAAGGGATCAGTTGGTAGGACATGTTTTGAGGCATCAAGGGATCACAAATTTAGCATTGGAGGGCAGTGTGGAGGGTAAAAATCGTAGAGGGAGACCAAGAGATGAATACACTAAGCATATTCAGAAGGATGTAGGCTGCAGTAGGTACTGGGAGATGAAGAAGCTTGCACAGGATAGAGTAGCATGGAGAGCTGCATCAAACCAGTCTCAGGACTGAAGACCACAACAACAAGAACAACCTTTTACATCAGTATGATCGTCATCCAGCACATCCTCAATTTTACTTTCCATTCTTCTGTATATTATTCTTGTCAGCAACTTCGATACAAGAGCTGTTACGCTGATTGTGCGATAATTCTCGCACTTGTCGGCTCTTGCAGTCTTCGTAATTGTGTGGACGATGTTTTTCCCAAAGTCAGATGGTCTATCGCCAGACTCATACATTCTACACACTAAGGTGAATAGTCGTTTTGTTGCCATTTCTCCAATAATTTTAGAAATTCTGATGGAACGTTATCGATCCCTTCCGTCTTATTCGATCTGAAGTCTTCCAAAGCGCGTTTAAATTCTAATTCTAATACTGGACCCCCTATCCCTTCTACATCAACTTCTGTTTCTACCACGTCGTCAGACAAGTCTTCTCCCTCACAGCGGCCTTCGATGTACTCTTTCCACTTATCAGCTCTCCCCTCTGTATTTAACAGTGGAATTCCCATTGCACTCTTAATGTTACCATCCTTGCTTTTCATTTCACCGAAGGTTGTTTTGACTTCCCTGTATACTGAGTCAGTCCTTCCGACAATCAATTCTTTTTCGATTTCTTCACATTTTTCGCGCAGCCATTTCGCATTAGCTTCCCTGCATTTCCTATTCATTTCATTCCTAAGTTACTTGTATTTCTGTACTCCTGAATTTCCCTGAACATTTCTGCACTTTCTTCTTTCATCGATCAACTGAAATATTTGTTCTGTTATCCATTGTTTCTTCGTAATTATCTTCCTTGTACCTATGTTTTTCTTCCTATCTTCTATGACTGCCCTTTTTTTTAGAGATGTCCATTCTTCTTCAGCTGAACTGCCTACTGAGCTATTCCTTATTGCTGTATGTATAGCCTTAGAGAACTTCAAGCGTATCTCTTCATACCTTAGTACTTCCGTATCCCACTTTTTTGCGCATTGTTTCTTCCCGAATAGTTTCTTAAACTAAATTGTAATCCGAGTCTATATCTGCACCTGGATATGCCTTAATCGAGTATTTGATTTCGGAATCTCTGCCAGACCATGATGTAATCTAATTGAAATCTTCCCTTATCTCCCAGCCTTTTCGAAGTATACCTCCTTCTATTGTGATTCTTGAACAGAATAGTCGCTGTTACTAACTGAAAACTGTTGCAGAACTCAATTATTCCTTCTCCGTTCTCATTCCTACTATCAAGCCCATATTCTCCCGTATCCCCTTTTTCTATTACTTCCCCAACAGCCGCATCCCAATCTCCCATGACTGTTAGATTTTCATCCCCCTTTATGTACTGAATCGCCCGTTCCCTATCCTTACATACTTTCTCTATCTCTTCACCTTCGGCTAGCGACTTCGGCATTTATACCTGAACTACCGTTGCGTTGTCGGTGTTGGTTAGCTGAAAACAACCGTACCACTGAACTGCTCACAATAACTGACTCTATGCTCTACTTTCCTATTGATAACTAATCCTACTTCCGTTATACCCTTTTCTGGTGCTGTTGATATTACCGTATACTCATCCGACTAGAAATCTTGGTCTTCTCTCCATTTAACTTCACTGCGCCCCGCTATATTTACTGGGTGATCAAAAAGTCAGTATAAATTTGAAAACTGAATAAATCACGGAATAATGTAGATAGAGAGGTACAAATAGACACACATGCTTGGAATGACATGGGGTTTTATTAGAACCCAAAAATACGAAAGTTCAAAAAATGTCCTACAGATGGCGCTTCTTCTGATCAGAATAGCAATAATTAGCATAACAAAGTAAGACAAAGCAAAGATGATGTTCTTTACAGGAAATGCTCAATATGTCCACCATCATTCCTCAACAATAGCTGTAGTCGAGAAATAATGTTGTTAACAGCACTGTAAAGCATGTCCGGAGTTATGGTGAGGCGTTGGCGTCGGATGTTGTCTTTCAGCATCCCTAGAGATGTCGGTCGATCACGATACACTTGCGACTTCAGGTAAACCCAAAGCCAATAATCGCACGGACTGAGGTCTGGGGATCTGGGAGTCCAAACATGACGAAAGTGGCGGCTCAGCACACGATCATCACCAAACGACGCGCGCAAGAGATCTTTCATGCGTCATTTTGTGAACCTTGTTTTTTTTGGTTCTTATAAAGCCCCATATCATTCCAAGCATGTGTGTCAATTTTTACCTCTCTATCTACATTATTCTGTGGTATATTAAGTTTTCAAATTTATACTGACTTTTTGATCACCCGGTAGATTTCGCTTTAGTATTTCCCTTTTCAGATTTTCTAGCTTGCTTACCATATTCTCCCTTCTGACATTCCACGCCACTACACGTATAACGCTACCCTTTCGTTGGTTATTGAATGTTTTTCTAATGGTCACCTTTCCCTTTCCTTGGCAGTCCCCTTCTGGAGATCCGAAAGGGGGACTAGTCCGGAATCTTTTGCCAATGGAGACTCTTTCAATTACAGGCGACATGTGCTGCGGATACACGCGATGTATCCTGAATGCAGTGGTTTCCATTGCCTTCTGCATCCTCATCCCGGTGATCATTGCTGAATCTTCCGCCTTTACGGTCAGCTTCCCAACCCAGAGGCAAGGCAGTGTCCTGAACCTAAGTCTACTATTCCACTTACCATACAAGTAATGAAATACAGCCTCACGGAAATCCTCCGACGTCGTATATGTAAATGGCTAATGCCTCTGTTTGTCGTACAAAATTTAAATTATGCCATCATTGTGAGTTTTCAAGCGTCTCAGAAGCTATAAAAGACAATTGAAACTCGAAATCGGTGGCTAAAATGCTGTGGGTTTGTGACTCATATTAGTATGGAAGTATGGATTAAACGTGATGAGTATTGTATAAGCATTGTATTCATTATATTAAATCGTATTATGTAGAATATATTAAACAGTAAAAACAGTTTCACAAGTACGATAAAAGTCAAAAGCCAAAAAGTAAACAGTTTTTTGAAAGGGTAAGTATTATTGCTTATTTCGCGTTATATCCTTCAAATCAATACATATTTTGAACTGCACACTTTCTAAAGTAGCTTCTATTCTTCCTCAGGCTCAAGCTATCTCCATACCATATTTCATCAAAATCGATTTAGCAGTTTAATCGTGAAAGCATAACAGAGTTACTTTCCCGTTTATAACATTAGTATGGGTTATTAATAATAATGACATTTCCATGAATCAGTAGTGATGACAGTAGCAATGCAAAATTTGTACCTTTGATTAGCAAAAATCCAACTGTTCTGTGAGGACCGAAATACAAAAAATGGTTCAAATGGCTCTGAGCACTATGGGACTCAACTGCTGAGGTCATTAGTCCCCTAGAACTTAGAACTAGTTAAACCTAACTAACCTAAGGACATCACAAACATCCATGCCCGAGGCAGGATTCGAACCTGCGACCGTAGCGGTCTCGCGGTTCCAGACTGCAGCGCCTTTAACCGCACGGCCACTTCGGCCGGCACCGAAATACATGAGCGCTAATTACTTAGTCTCTTGCAGTTGTTTAAAATGTCAGTGCGGTATGACACTTTATTAATGCCTCTGTTATCAATAAAACTTGTCCCCGTAAATATCATTAGTAACAAAGAGTGAACAAGACTCTATCTTGTTTAAGTAACCTTCTCAAGAATCACAATGATTCGTTCCTGAGTCAGTCCCTTAACAGAATATATTTCTATTTGCGACAAACTATGTGTAATTATGGGAGCAGTCGAATTTTGCATCTTGTTCGTAGTAAGATTCAGACCAGAAACATGAACACTGATTGCAAAGATGACTCGCATCGCTAGAGGTAAATGTTAAGTGTGATAGAAGTGCATTAGCGATTCACTAGACTGGTGTGCGAGACTTAAGGACGAAAGTAACTTTCGCATGATGGGACACCGCCAAGTAACACAGCTTGATGAAACGTGGACCAATATAAAAAGAACTGCTGCAGTACAGTTCAGAAGGTAACTGACAGAAATACTAATGAAATAAGCAGAAATGACGCTTTCATTCATAGACAATAATTACACTGAACTCACCGCGATATATGATGAGACCCTGAGCGTTAAAAAAGGCAGGACATGGTTCTTAATACACTCATGCTCATATATTAAGGATAATTGCAGAATGCGGTGCCACACAACGTGGCACTACACAACACTGGCACTAATAGCATAGGCACATAGGGAACACACACGACACAGATCTGTACGTCCACGGTATTGGTGACAAGTTGAGAAAACCGTCCCGAAACACATGTGCTCCAAAACGCCACTGTTTCCTGCGCATGTACCCCGACATCAATATGGTATATGATCACCATGCACATGTACACAGGCCGCACAACGGGTTGGCATACTCTGGATCAGGTGGGCGAGCAGCTGCTGGGGTATAGCCTCCCATTCTTGCACCAGTGCGTGTCGGAGCTCCTGAAGTGTCCTTGGGGTTTGAAGACGTGTAGCGATACGTCGACCGAGAGCATCCCAGACGTGCTCGATGGGGTTTAGGTGTGGAGAACAGGCAGGCCACTACATTCGCCTGATATCTTATGTTTCAAGATACTCCTCCACGATGGCAGCTCGGTGGGGCCAGGTGTTATCATCCATCAGGAGGAAGGTGGGACCCACTGCACCCCGTGCAAAATGACGTCCCGATACACCTGACCTGTTACAGTTCCTCTGTCAAAGACATGCAGGGGTGTACGTGCACCAATCATAATTCCACCCCACACCATCAAACCATGACCTCCATACAGGTCCCTTTCAAGGATATTAAGGGGTTGGTATCTGGTTCCTGGTTCATGCAAGACGATTCAAATGGCTCTGAGCACTATGGGACTAAACTTCTGAGGTCATCAGTCCCCTAGAACTTAGAACTACTTAAACCTAACTAACCTAAGGACACCACACACATCCATGCCAGAGGCAGAATTCGAACCTGCGACCGTAACGGTCGCGCGGTTCCAGACTGAAGCGCCTAGAACCGCTCGGCCACACTGGCTGGCTCATACCAGATGAAAACCCGGCGAGAATCACTGTTCGTACTACACCTGGACTCGTCCGTGAACATAACATGGAACCACTGTTCCAATGTCCATGTACTGTGTTCTTGACACCAAACTTTACGGGCTTTCCTGTAACCAGGGATCAGTGGAATGCACCTTGCAGGTCTCCGGGTGAATAAACCATGTCTGTTCAGTCGTCTGTAGACTCTGTGTCTGGAGACAACTGTTCCAGTAGCTGCGGTAACGTCCCGAGCAATGCTACCTACAGTACTCATGGCCGTCTGCAGGCACTAATGGTGAGATATCGGTCTTCTTGTGACATTGTACACTGTGGGCGTCCGTACTATAGCTCCTGGACACGTTTCCTGTCTCCTGGAATCATTGCCATAATCTTGAGACCACATTTTGTGGCACACAGAGGGCCCGTGCTACGACCTTCTGTGTTTGACCACCCTGCAGTCGTTCTAGTTTTCTACCCCTCATAACGTCATCAATATGTGTTCTTTGAGTCATTTTCAGCACACAGTCACCATTAGCACGTTCGAAAACGTCTGCACACTTACTCGCTGCACCGCACTCTGACATGCACCAACACCTCTTCGTATGTGGACTGCTGCCAGCGCCACCGTGCAGCGACTGCTAGTCAAATGCACCGCATGGTCATACCCCAAAGTGGTTAAACCGGCAAACCGCCCACCTGAGCGTTGTTTCACCATCTATCAGCATTATCCTTAATTTATGAACATGAGTGTAGTGTATTATGATCAGGGATGAGACTGCACGCTGTGCAACGTGTTCCATGCTTGCCACAATGTGGGTAAAGAGTTGTTGTGGTCAGGTGTTCCATTCCTTCAGTAACGCGGTTGGCCACTGCTGAGCCATCGCTGGTGCATGCTGACATTCTGCAGTAGGTCTCCACGAGGGATTCCACACATCGTCAATGGGATTTAAGTCAGAGGAACGGACAGGCCAGTCCGAACGACATAGATCCTCTCGTTCTGAGGACTCCTCCACCCACTAGAGTGATCGTGTTCAGTAAATCTGGATGCGCCTTCATATGACGAGAGGTGCGAACACGTAACGTACCCAAGAACATTGTCGAATATGACAGCTTTGGTAGTCCATGCGTTATGGTGTGAGGAGGTATAATGTTCCACGGACGTAGTGACATTCAAATGTTTGAACACAGTTCACTCATTGGTAAAGGTTACTGTGACACTATATTCCTTTCCAAGTGCATCATTTGAGGGGTGCATTTTGACAGGACTTCATTTTTGTGGAAAATAACGCACGACTATATCGAACAGCACAGGTGGGTGAGGTCTTGGAGTGAGAGGATATTCGACGAATGGAGTGAGGTGCCCGTGCCTCCGAGTATGTGTAGGATGTGTTGGGGAGATGTACTGCAGCACTTCCGCGAGCACTAGTCACCATCCAGCAGTTGTCAACCACGCTGGTCGTGTAATGGAACTCGTTACCATAAGAAGCCCACCCGGTTAGCCGAGTGGTCTAATGCACGGCTTTCCGGAGTGGAAAGGAGCGCCTGGCCCCCAGCACGAATCCGCCCGGCAGACTTGTGTCGAGGTCTGGTGAGCCAGCCAGTCTGTGGATGGTTTTTAGGCTGTTTTCCATCTGCCTCGGCGAATGCCGGCTGGTTCCCCTTATTCCGCCACAGTTACACTATGTCGGCGATTGCTGCGCAAACAAGTCCTCCACATACGCGTACACCACCATTACTCTACCACATAGGGGTTACACTCGTCTGGTGTGAGACGTTCCCTGGGGGGGTGGGGGGAACGAACTGCACAATAACCCTGGGTTCGGTGTGGGACAGTGGAGGAGTAAAGTGGACTGCAGTAGTCGTCGTGGGCTGCGGCTGCAGTGGGGATGGAGCCTCTCCATCGTTTCTAGGTCCCCAGTTAACACACAATACAATACCATAAGAACTCCATATCAGCCTTGTGGACAGCATGGGGACACATAGCAGAGCCTATATTCGTCGTCCTGGTGATCACACACTGTACTAACCACCAATTGTAATGTCCATGGGACCATCATGAATCATAGAGACTTCAGTGTAACATATTGTGCTGCAAGAAATAACATTTGCCATACAGTGGTGGGTTCTTAGCTGTACTCTTCGAGAGAGCTGAGATGATACTACTCCACATAAGTTACTAGATCACTTTATTACAACTTGACCAAGATGGAACACTTAACATTGTAACTTATTACTGACACTCAACATTGATGTACGAGGGGCATCCAATAAGTAATACAACAGATTTTTTCCCCCGGCCTTTCGGTAGGAAAAATGCTGAATTTGCTGTGAGACATCAAGGAATATTCCCTCTTCAGCCTTTATAGTTTCATTAAGATTCGGTAGGTAGCGATGCTATGCGTACCCTTGAGAACAGCGTCTGTAATAGAGATGTATTCCAGCCAGAGCGCTCTGTCATTGAGTTTCTTCTGGTGGAAACCAGAGCATCCCAGATATTCATATTTTCAGAGAATGCGTTTACCACAATTTCGGATGATGTTTTATGCTCAGCTCCGGATTTAAACATGTATTTTTGCCAACATATCGAGAGTAAATTAGTTGTGTGAGTCAGGTACGTATTTGAGATTAGACTTAAGTTGTCTTTAAACCTTTTGGCAATTGTATCATCTGATATGGGAGGTAAGTAAAATTATCCAGTTATTGTATTATTTCGGTTGCCGAGAATAACTTCCGCCATACTGACTCACAGGAACTATCTACTTCAATTTCGCTACAAGACAAACTACTACTAACAGCAAAAAATACGCCGCCACCATCTGTAGTTAGCTTATCGTTTCTGAACACAGTTAGGTTCTTCGCAAAAATTTTGGCTCAATTTCTCTCCGGTTTTAGCCAGCTTTCAGTGCTAATAATGTCTGAGCATCAGTGCTTTCTGTTAGCGCTTGGAGCTCTGGTACTTTCACAACACAGCTATGACAATTTACAACTGTTGTACAAATGGTTCCTGCATCTACGTTCTTCCTGTGTTTGGCCTTCACCCTTTCAGACTGAAGCCCTTTTTGTGTTTTCCTAAGACCCTCTAACTTAAAACGCCACCCAGTCCACGCCATACAGCCCCCACTACCCATGTCACCGCCTTCTGCGTGCAGTGGACTACTGACCATTTTAGTGGACCTTGAAATCCCACCGCCTTCGGCACAAGTCGAGGAATCTGCAGCCTACACGACTGGAGAACTGTCTGAGCCTCTGATTCAGACTCTCCCCTCAGCTCTGTACCAGAGGTGCACAATCGGTCCTGTCAACTATGATGCAAATGGTAAGCTCTGCTTTCATCTCGCAAGCAAGCTGCTTGAAACTAGAGCAAATCTCTTCCAATCCAAAGCGACGCACATCACTGGTAGCAACATGAGCCACCACTTGCAGCTGGCTGCACCCTGTGCTCTTTATAGCATCCAGAAGGACCTATTACACACCTGAAATGATGCCACTCTGTATGCACACAGAGTGCACACTGGCTTTCTTCCCCTCCTTGGCAGCCACGACCCTAAGGGGCCCAATAACACGCCTAACATTGGAGCTCCCAACTACCAATAATCTCACCCTTCATTACTGCCTGCTCTTGCGGGCTGAGAGGTTTTCCTCTGAAACAGGACGAGTGACTGCATCTGTCCGAGGGACAGTGTCAGCCACAGACAATACCTGGAACTTGTTTGTCAGACTAATTGGTGTGGGGGGGGGGGCGGGGGAAGGAGGCCTTAAAATTCCCCCCCCCCCAACCCCCCGGGAAGTCTTGTGAGCCTTCCACACCCCAGTGCGACCTCCTCTCGACCACAAATCCACTAGTGAGAGATCAACCTTTAGGTGAGCAGTAATTGGGCTGGCCACCAGTGCGGGCTGATCGGCAGATTCGTGGGTCGTGCCCATCCACTGCAACCTCAGTCTGAGCAACCGAAGCCAACACAGCCTGGAGCTGAGAGCAAAGAGTCACCAACTCAGTTCACATCTGTACACAGCAATCACAGTCCCTATGCATATTAAAGACTGTGGAAAACTACTCTACATAGACAGACAAAAGACAACAGATATGTGCTATGGAACTCTACTATAGACGCTGACGAAAATGCAAGAATGTGTCTAGTAAATTAGATTACCATGCAGAGATTCAAAAACTAATCTACCAAAACATACAAGTGAGACTGAAGAATTCGCTCCAGGTTAGGAACTCGTAAAATGTCGCGAAACTTTTACATCCCTGTTGCTGCTGTTTCTCGCCCGACGGCTGCTGCCTGAAACGCAAAAATATAACAATAATTTCGTTAGTTAAGTAGGGAGATAACAGCATCAATTATCCTTACGACGCATGTGACTGTCTGCTTCCTGATCGCTTGGAGCGCTGTAGTTCAATTCTTTTATCTTGGCGGTTCGTGCATGCCCGCCCAGACGCGGGAGATTGCTGTGTTGCCAGCTGCACGCGCTAAAAGGAGCAGCGCCATAGTGTAGTTCGCAAACTTACGTTTAGGGGTGATTAGATTAGATTAGATTAGATTAATACTAGTTCCATGGATCATGAATACGATATTTCGTAATGATGTGGAACGAGTCGAATTTTCCAATACATGACATAATTAGGTTAATTTAACAACATACTTAAGTTAATATAACAACTTTATTTTTTGTGTTTTTTGTTTTTCTTTATTTTTTATTTTTATTTTTTTAATATTTTTTTCTTTTTTTTTCTTAATTTATATCTAAAAATTCCTCTATGGAGTAGAAGGAGTTGTCATTCAGAAATTCTTTTAATTTCTTCTTAAATACTTGTTGGTTATCTGTCAGACTTTTGATACTATTTGGTAAGTGACCAAAGACTTTAGTGCCAGTATAATTCACCCCTTTCTGTGCCAAAGTTAGATTTAATCTTGAATAGTGAAGATCATCCTTTCTCCTAGTATTGTAGTTATGCACACTGCTATTACTTTTGAATTGGGTTTGGTTGTTAATAACAAATTTCATAAGAGAGTATATATACTGAGAAGCTACTGTGAATATCCCTAGATCCTTAAATAAATGTCTGCAGGATGATCTTGGGTGGACTCCAGCTATTATTCTGATTACACGCTTTTGTGCAATAAATACTTTATTGCTCAGTGATGAATTACCCCAAAATATGATGCCATATGAAAGCAATGAGTGAAAATAGGCGTAGTAAGCTAATTTACTAAGATGTTTATCACCAAAATTTGCAATGACCCTTATTGCATAAGTAGCTGAACTCAAACGTTTCAGCAGATCATCAATGTGTTTCTTCCAATTTAATCTCTCATCAATGGACACACCTAAAAATTTGGAATATTCTACCTTAGCTATATGCTTCTGATTAAGGTCTATATTTATTAATGGCGTCATACCATTCACTGTACGGAACTGTATGTACTGTGTCTTATCAAAATTCAGTGAGAGTCCGTTTACAAGGAACCACTTAGTAATTTTCTGAAAGACAGTATTGACAATTTCATCAGTTAATTCTTGTTTGTCAGGTGTGATTACTATACTTGTATCATCAGCAAAGAGAACTAACTTTGCCTCTTCATGAATATAGAATGGCAAGTCATTAATATATAATAAGAACAACAAAGGACCCAAGACTGACCCTTGTGGAACCCCATTCTTGATAGTTCCCCAGTTTGAGGAATGTGCTGATCTTTGCATGTTACGAGAACTACTTATTTCAACTTTCTGCACTCTTCCAGTTAGGTACGAATTAAACCATTTGTGCACTGTCCCACTCATGCCACAATACTTGAGCTTGTCTAGCAGAATTTCATGATTTACACAATCAAAAGCCTTTGAGAGATCACAAAAAATCCCAATGGGTGGTGTTCGGTTATTCAGATCATTCAAAATTTTACTGGTGAAAGCATATATGGCATTTTCTGTTGAAAAACCTTTCTGAAAACCAAACTGACATTTTGTTAGTACTTCATTTTTACAGATATGTGAAGCTACTCTTGAATACATTACTTTCTCAAAAATTTTGGATAAAGCTGTTAGAAGGGAGATTGGACGGTAATTGTTGACATCAGATCTATCCCCCTTTTTATGCAAAGGTATAACAATAGCATATTTCAGTCTATCAGGGAAAATGCCCTGTTCCAGAGAGCTATTACACAGGTGGCTGAGAATCTTACTTATCTGTTGAGAACAAGCTTTTAGTATTTTGCTGGAAATGCCATCAATTCCATGTGAGTTTTTGCTTTTAAGCAAGTTTATTATTTTCCTAATTTCAAAGGGAGAAGTGGGTGAGATTTCAATTGTATCAAATTGCATAGGTATGGCCTCTTCCATTAACAGCCTAGCATCTTCTAATGAACACCTGGATCCTACTATATCCACAACATTTAGAAAATGATTATTAAAAATATTTTCAACTTCTGACTTTTTGTTCGTAAAGTTTTCATTCAATTTGATGGTAATACTGTCTTCCTCTGCTCTTGGTTGACCTGTTTCTCTTTTAATAATATTCCAAATTGTTTTAATTTTATTATCAGAGTTGCTGATTCCAGACATGATACACATACTCCTGGATTTTTTAATAACTTTTCTTAATATAACACAGTAGTTTTTATAATTTTTGATAGTTTCTGGGTCACTACTCTTTCTTGCTGTCAGATACATTTCCCTTTTGCGGTTACAAGATATTTTTATACCCTTAGTAAGCCATGGTTTCTTACAAGGTTTCTTACGAGTATATTTAACTATTTTCTTGGGGAAGCAGTTTTCAAATGCATTTACAAAAATGTCAAGAAATAAATTATATTTTAAATTGGCATCAGGTTCACGGTACACCTCATCCCAGTCTAACTGCTGTAGGCTTTCCCTGAAATTTGCAATTGTTAAATCGTTGACTGAACGTACCACTTTGGAGGACTGTTTAGTATTGCTGAATGGAGCTATGTCATATATTGTAACTAGCTGTGCACCATGATCAGAAAGACCATTCTCAACAGGCTGAGCATTTATCTGGTTAAACTTATCTTGGTCTATAAAGAAGTTATCTATCAGTGAGCTGCTATCCTTTACCACCCGAGTAGGAAAATCAATAACGGGTGTCAAATTGAAAGAACCGAGTAATACTTCAAGGTCATTTTTCCTATTACCCTCTTTCAGAGAATCTACATTGAAGTCCCCACAAATAATAATTTGCTTCCCCCTGTCTGACAGATAGCACAACAAAGAGTCCAAATTTTTCAGAAATAGATGAAAATTTCCTGATGGGGACCTATATACAGTTACAATTATAAATGTGCCTTTATTTAATTTAAGCTCACAGGCACATGCTTCTATATGTTTCTCTACACAAAACTTTTTTGTTTCTATACTTTTTGCACAATGATAACTTTTGACATATATGGCAACTCCTCCTTTCTCCATATTTTCTCTCATTACATGTGCAGAGAGCTTATATCCACTTACATTTACCTTATCCATATCAGTAACAATGTGATGCTCAGACAGGCATAGTATATCTATTTCATTCTCAGCTTCTAAGTCTTCTAAACAAACCAGAAGCTCATCTACTTTATTCTTTAAACTCCCAATATTTTGATGAAATATACTTACATTATTTTTAATTATACCTTTATGAGAACCTTTCCTTATTCTAACATTTGCAGTACTCTCCTGTCTGAGTTTCTCATTGTGCTTAGGCCTAGTTCCTATACCAGTGGTCACACGGTGTTCAGAAAGGCAGATTATGTCAACTCGGTTGGGTGACTTTAATTCATCAATGCAATTACCTAGGACTGAGCTACAACTTGGTGGAAATAAAATTTCTGGTGATTGGTGAAAATTTATAATTGATAGCTGTGATTGGTGATCCAATGTGCTAGAATTGTGCTGTTTAATTTCTTTCCTAAACTGAAGATTTGTTTCAATCCTGACCTCTCGTAGAACTTGACATCTTTCTGTCTTACCTATCCTAAAAAAGGTGCTGCTCCAACACCTGTAACCACTGGTATTTTACCATTCATGGCAGTGCCTCCCCCCCTTAAATTTCCTGCTATTACCCCAGCCAGTTTCCCCTTCCCTTTCCTGTTGAGATGTAGGCCGTGCCTGGTATAGTCCCACCTACTGAGATAATCAACAGGAACCACACCAATATGAGCCCCCGCACCCGACCCAAGCAGCCGTTCCAACTCCAAATTAACTCTCCCAACAGAAGAGTCCAAATGAGGCCGGTCATGACGTCTCAGGACAGATACAAATTCAACATTGGTGTGTCTCGATGCCGACGCAATCTTTACCAGGTCACACTCTATACTGTACCCAGGATCTCTGTCAATGCTGTTCCCTGGCCCTCCCACAATAACCACGGTGTCTTCCCTGGTAAATCCTTTACAGAGTGAACCTAAATCCTCTGTCACCTGATCCAGACTAGCACTTGGTTTGAAAAAATTTGTGACCTGGTATTCTGGACCTAATTCCTCCTGCAGAAGTTGGCCTACACCTCTGGCATGAGAACTGCCTAACAACAAAACTTTCTTCCTTTTCGATAACTTTCCTACATTCTTTTTCAATTTCCTATTGAAAGTTTGTTGTGTCCTGTCTACACCTACCTCTGCTTGAGCGCGCAGTTTATGAAGTAAAGCCACCACGGCCACATTAACCCTTTCGCTGCTACAGAGACGTGCTCCCCACATTCCGCGCTGTGCGCGATTTTGTCATCACTGCACTGCTTGCCTGTGCAGACCCACGGTTTTTCGACTGCTTTGACACACTTTATCATTCGATTTCACAAAAACTATTTGGCCCAAAAATTTGATTTTTACACATCTTCTTGACTGATTCCCACCCCTCTACCCCCCCCCCCCCCCCCTCCCATAAAGGACTTAATTTTGTTTCGATGTTCAACACAGTTATTGTGCAGCATTAGATGTAGTAAACCATTTCACGAAATTTTGAAGAGCTTGCAAAGGTAAAAGTCCATAGCGTATACTTTCCATATGGTCGACTTTAGTTGCCACTAGAAATTTCAAAAAATTACATTCAAACGAATAAAATTCATGATGTAAGACAGTTCGATATTATTTTTAAATAAAGAAAATATTAAACACCAAAGAAGGTTTGAACTCAGAACCTTTCGCTTAGCAACTAAACACTCTTTTTTTTAAAAAAAAAAATTCTCATTTTGTTCGTTTTCGTTCGTTGTATCTGCTCTGGTCGGACGTCGAAAGACACCCGTTTTAGTTCGTTGTTGATCCATTAACTCATTTTTTTATTACAGAGGGCAGCTAGCCCTCTGACCGAACACGCTGAGATACCGTGCCGGCAGCACTCGAACCGTTACGCTAACGCAGCTCGTCAGTCAATAGATCTCCCGGAGGAATTTAAAATAACATGCAAACTACCGACAAACACTGTTGGTATGACTATGAATTACTCACGTTTCGTCGAAGTACTATAGGATATAAACAATTACCACTGTTCTGTATTGCGAAAAAGCAGTTAGTTAGAATGATACCAACAGCTTTCCTTGCTATCGCCTTATTTAGGAGGCTTATTGCCTGTTTGGTTTAATTAATTAATAGAATGTGAAGCAATTGGTATAAAGAATGCTTTTTTCCAAACTTTCTATAAAAGAAAGTCTGCTATCAAGACATTGCTTCTGTTCAATTACTTTATTTATGACTGAACGTTTCTAAGACTGAAGACACTCGTCCGTGCTCTGCACTGCAGTCGAGCTCTGGCAACGTCGTTTCCTGTTCATTGGCTGACTGTGTTTTGTGACGTCAGATGCGCAGAACGAACCTAAACTCGGCCGCCGTCGTAAATGACGTGCACTCTAGTAACTAACTAATGTGTACTTTCGGCTGATTTTTGGCTTGCCTTGCCTTTCAAGTTATAGAGGGATTAAAGATTAATATTGAATGCAAACCACAGAGCAGTTTGACTATTTTTGACTTACAGAAAGAACTTTCAAAAGGCAAAAGGAGCTATATGCGACCCAGAAGGAAAAAATCCCAAAATCAACTGAAGATTGAACCCTGATCCTTTGTATTTGTAGTCTGACTCTTAGTCTCCCTGTTAAACCAGTATTTGGTCATTGATACAGTTACTATGAATGAGCTCCACACAGAAAATACACATTGATACAATCAGTTCTGTATCTATCTGGCAAACATTTACAGAAATATAATTGTCACAAGGCAGGAGAAAACCAATGATGTAAGATGTTCTGTAGCAATTGATCAGTTAATTTATGGGCTGTACTGTAATTGCTGGATGACTGACTGATCCACCTCGTATTGTTAGCCAGTGGGACCTTGCTGTGCTGGCACTCCAGACGGATGAAAGCAAGGAGGAACTACAGTGGTGATCTTTTTGTTTCCCACGAGGACATACAGCTCAACTTTAAGTGTTAATGATGATGAGTCCTCTTGAACAAAATATTAAGAAAATAAAATAGTGCCACTTTCAGATCTCCAGATGGGGACTTCTCAGGAGGATGTAGTCATCAAGAAAAACAAGACTGGTATTCTATGAACAGAGTGTGAAAATGTTAGATCTCTAATCAGATATGCTGGAAAACAAATAAGTTGAAATATCAATAATAATAGGAAAACAATAGATTGCTACTCACCATAAAAATGACCTGTCGACCTGAGATGTGAAAAGACTGTTTCACATGTAGCTTTTGACCAAAATCTTCTTCATTAAGAAAAACACACACACATACACACAATCGAGCGCACTTTATGTGCAAGTGTTCGCTACAACTGGCATGTCCAACCAGAACGCAAATGTCATGTGAACAGCAGTCTGGAGTGGGATGGGGAGGGGGGGTGGGATGGCAGGGTATGGGTTGGTGGAGAGAAGAATGCTGTCGGGCGGGACATGCAGGGAATAGATAGCAGCCTGACAAGACTGCTAGGTGCAGTGTCGGGAGGTGGGGTGTGGGGGAAAATGGGGAGCAGTAAAGGGGAAAGGACAGATGGATGGGCAGAGGGGAGCACAATGAGGTTGGGGGGATGTGAAAAGAGAGGAGTTGATAGAGCTGATGGGGTATAAACTGTTGGCTGGAGGGTGTGGGGACAGTAGGTTGAAGTTAGCTACGATGGGAATTAGTGAAGTGCAGTGGCAGACAGACCAGACTTCTCGTCAGATCAGTGCAGGGTTATCGACACTAAATCAGGTAGAGGAAATGCTGAAGTAGTGTCTCACCAGCTGTCAAACGGAAGCAGCTTTCACACTGGAGAGTGTCGCGACTGTATGTGTCAGACTGTGCCTTTGTGGAGGCTAGAGGCGGTGAGTCAGCTCTGGTCGTGCTCTGTCCACAGCGCGGCTGTGCGGCTCGCCACTGGCGGCGCTCCTGGTGAAGCAACCCGGCGCGACCGAGTCGACGGCGTCGCCGCTGCTGCCGTCTCCGCCGTCGGCCATCCTCCTGCTCTACTCGCGGGACAGCGACGGCTTCGCGCGGCTCATGGAGGCCTTCCGGGATCTGCTGGCTGCCCTCACCGGCGTCGAGGTATCTGACCACACTACGTAATATCACGCGCCAGGGGAACCTCAACGTCTTGCCAGACCTAACAAAACAAGAACAAAAAATGTTGCGAAAAAAATCTTTATTTTTGTACATAGTCTTCTTTCCGCACGATACACTTACCCCAGTGATGTTCTGTAGCTTTAATACCCTGTTTAAAGTGAGAACCGTCGACCTGCGCAAAGTAGCTATCAACTGCAGACTCCACCTCTTCATTTTTGGTAAATCTTTTCCCAGCAAGCCATTTCTTACAGTTTGCAAACAGAAAATAATCAGAGCGGGCTAAATCTGGTGGACAAGGTGCATGAGGAAGCAATTCGAACTTTTTTAAGTTAGTCTTCCAGCTGGTTTGATGCTCCCCGCCACGAATTCTCCTCCTGTGCCAGCCTTTTCATCTCAGAGTATCATTTGCAGCCTCCTTCCTCAATTATTTGCTGGATGTATTCCAGTCTCTGTCTTCCTCTGTAGTCCTTACTCCATACAGTTCCCCCTTATTATTAGATTTCCCTCTCTGTTTACATACCGCTTTACCCATTCAGTATCAGCATATACTTTCTATATGTCTTTATCTTCTGCTTGCGACGTCTGCATAGATGCCGGAATTATTGTTGTTTGTGCTGGTTCAAAATGGTTCAAATGGCTCTAAGCACTATGGGACTCAACTGCTGAGGTCATTAGTCCCCTAGAACTTAGAACTGGTTAAACCTAACTAACCTAAGGACATCACAAACATCCATGCCCGAGGCAGGATTCGAACCTGCGACCGTAGCGGTCTTGCGGTTCCAGACTGCAGCGCCTTTAACCGCACGGCCACTTCGGCCGGCTGTTTGTGCTGGTTTACTGTCGATTCTGACGAGAACAACCCTAACAACGAACTGTTAGCAGTAACTCACTCTCTGCCCTACCTTCCCATTCACAACAAAACCTCCTCCGGTTATACCAGCCGGCCTGTGTGGCCGAGCGGTTCTAGGCGTTTCAGTCTGGTACCGCGCACCGCTACGGTCGCACGTTCGAATCCTGCCTTGGGCATGGATGTGTGTGATATCCTTAGGTTAGTTAGGTTTAAGAAGTTTTAAGTTTTAGGGGACTGATGACCTCAGATGTTAAGTCCCATAGTGCTCAGAGCCATTGGAACCATTTTTGAACCGGTTATACCAAGTGATCCTGCTACAGATTTTACCTTATACTCGTCTGAACAGAAATCCTTGTCTCCTTTCGATTTTACTTCTCTGACCCCCACTATATCTTAACTAAGCCTCCACATATCCCTTTTCAGATTTTCTAACTTCCCTACCATATTCAAACTTCTGACATTCCACACCCCAACTCATAGAACGCTACACTTTAATTGATTATTCAGAATTTTTCTGATGGCCTTCTCCCACATGGCAGTCCCCTCCTGGAGATCCGAATGGGGGTCTAGACCAGAATCTTATGCCAATGCAGAGGTCATTATGACACTTTTTTTTAGTTACAAGCGGGATGTCCTGTGGATACACATTGTGTGTCTTTAATATAGTGGTTTCCATTACCTTCTGCATCCTCATTTCGTTGATCATTGCTGATTCTTCCGCCATTTAGGGGGCAGTTTCCCACCCCAAGGGGCAAGAGAATGCCCTGAACTTCTGTCCGCTCCTCCACCCTCTTTTTTCCGTCACTGTTCTCGGCTTTTGGTCTAGGAGGACGTCACATGATTCCCCTTCAAGTTTATCATTCAATACTTACCTTTTTTTTATTACTTAGGGTAGCCAGCCCTCTGACTGAACAGGCTGAGCTACCATGCCAGCAAACCCCTAGACAATGGGTGCTGCAACCGAACTTAAACTCATTGATTTTGGCCATGCCATTAATGGATGTATCAACTGGTGCATTGTTATGATGAAACAAAACTTTCTTTATTACTAAATGTAGTCGTTTTAGCTTGATTTCAATACTCAAATGATGCCATATTTTATCATAACACTTGCTATCAATTGCTTTTGCATTTTGTAAATAATAAATGAAAATTATCCTATACACATCCCAAAAAACTGACACCATGACCATGCCTACAGATAGAGGTGTCTTCGCTTTCGTTGGAGCGAATTTTTCCCTTTTAATCTTTTGTGTCGTAGTTTACACTGTAGAGTCTTGTACCAGGGGAAGCAACGGAGAAGATGCTGTGTGGTGGCCAGTATCCTATTCTAGAGCACAAAAAAAGGTTCAAATGGCTCTGAGCACTATGGGACTTAACATCTGAGTTCATCAGTCCCCTAGAACTTAGAACTACTTAAACCTAACTAACCTAAGGACATCACACACATCCATGCCCGCGGCAGGATTCGAACCTGCGGCCGTAGCACTCGCGCGGTTCCGGACTGAAGCGCCTAGAACCGCTCGGCCACCGCGGCCGGCTTTCTTACGAAACTCCGATCTTGGGATACGGCATTTTGAAAACATTGACATTTTCCGTTCTCCTGCTTCAGAGTAAGAATTTTTAATAGCTATTTTAGATGGATGAGTATGAGAGACTTTGATCACAGTGCATTTGGAAATCTAACACGCCTCCATTGGCAGCAGTGTCTCGGCATCATCTACAAGCTCCCTACTACATGTCTTTCTGTATGAAATTTACCTCCCAGTTTGTAAAAAGTCTAAATATTGCGAAAACTATGTACCCACAAACTGTTACCCACTTTTAAACTCATATGCCGACCTTTGACTGAGCAGAATCTAACTTGAACTGAACTGTAACTGGTCTGAATACAATTTGTCTTTATATTAAATGCGCAATTGAAGTAAAATAATTATCTAGCCCTGATCAAAATTTCCATTTAGCTCGTGTTTGAAGACATAGCTGCAGGTTTCTCGAAAGCACAACAGCAAACAGCAAGTCGGCAGCGGCTAAGCTAGTAGATTTCTATTCCTAAATAAGTATTCAAACAGTTGCATACCACATGATGCAGTGTGGCAATGCGTAACGATAAACGTTCTTTAGACAGTGAGATGAGAGTAACTATTCCTATAAAATGACATCGCAGGACAACTACTTTAGAATGAAGTATCTATTCAAAAACATAGAGCAAAGCTTCGTGTGATCGTCCCACATAACAGTTGTCTGAACAATGCTATGCTTAATCAAAGAGAACACTGATTTGAAAAGGGTAAAAAGTTAACAGAGAATTCCTATAAAAATCAAGCAGCTTAATCAGTTGATATCTGAATGTATATTTCATGGAATTTGAGTAGTCTTTCCCTCATCACTAAACAAGTTAAATAGCTGACAGTAATCATTCGTAGCTGCGCAGTGTTGCAGTCTTACCTCAAACTTCTTCAAAAATAACATTAGTCAAAAATAGCATTTATTTATATCCTTTTTGCCCTCCAATATATACATCATATTCCTCCCTGCTGTCCTTTTGCAATAAATCTTTCTTCATCTATAAGGTATAATCACAAGTCAACACAGAACTAGTGAACACGTCCTTCGCTTACCACACTTCAACTAAGGATGCATCAGCATGCGCAGAGGCAAAGACTATTCCAAGACAAGACCCAAGATTGTTTAACAGTAACATAACTTGCTCACTCTCTGACGAGCTCACCGACAACTTACAAAAATCAAAATGATGTACCCTCGTTACACATTTTTAAAATCAAAGAAGACAGTTGTATGCATTGGAATTACTTGGAGCGGGTTCACAGCTTTATCTGACGAACCTCGTGAGCGAAACATTGCTTTGCACAAAGACCATGGGCCTTCTAGTAATGAATGTTTAAACATTTACCTCATGATTTGATACTTGAACAAATCTAGGGACAACGGAGTACTAAGACACAACAGCACTGAAAAAAAGTTTTTGAAAATTGTGGCACTTAGAACGTTTTACATATCCACTCTTCCATTCTACATCTACATCTACAGTCATAATCCGCAAGCCACCTGACGGTGTGTGGCGGAGGGTACCTTGAGTACCTCTATCGGTTCTCCCTTCTATTCCATACTCGTATTGTTCGTGGAAAGAAGGATTGTCGGTATGCCTCTGTGTGAGCTCTAATCTCTCTGATTTTATCCTCATGGTCTCTTCGCGAGATATACGTAGGAGGGAGCAATATACTGCTTGACTCATCGGTGAAGGTATGTTCTCGAAACTTCAACAAAAGTCCGTACCGAGCTACTGAGCGTCTCTCCTGCAGTGTCTTCCACTGGAGTTTATCTATCATCTCCGTAACGCTTTCGCGATTGCTAATGATCCTGTAGCGAAGCGCGCTGCTCTCCGTTGGATCTTCTCTAACTCTTCTATCAACCCTATCTGGTACGGATCCCACACTGCTGAGCAGTATTCAAGCAGTGGGCGAACAAGCGTACTGTAACCTACTTCCTTTGTTTTCGGATTGCATTTCCTTAGGATTCTTCCAATGAATCTCAGTCTGGCATCTGCTTTACCGACGATCAACTTTATTTGATCATTCCATTTTAAATCACTCCTAATGCGTACTCCCAGATAATTTATGGAATTAACTGCTTCCATTTGCTGACCTGCTATATTGTAGCTAAATGATAAGGGATCTTTCTTTCTATGAAGTGCCGCGTGATAAATGGTGCCAATATTGAGCACCTCTAATGTGATGTGTGTTTATTTTCTGTTTCTCTTGTAGCTTTTGCACAGTAGTCTTCTGAAACCCAGGAGGTACTTATGAATAATAGCTCGTCTGTCCCGCCACTCCTCCCGTTGATAAAGAATAGGTAGAAGATTGTTGCTTCTGACTAAGGTATTAATTGAAATAAACTTACATAAACGTGTTCCACGACGAAAAAAATGTAAGTTTATGGCCACCCTCGCAAGGTCAGGAGGCGAAGGAAGACTCCACTACTTGCTGTGGAACAGTTCCTTAGCCAGAATCCGGTAGGACACTTCTTGACAGTTGCTAAGGAACAGAGACATTGTTGGACAGGAATAATCACAGGCAATGATGGATATCATGAGAAATAGTTCATACATAACAGAGGTGGAGTGGTATATACAGATTTCACCACATGGCGAAGCAGGATTAACAGACGTAAATAACGTTCACGTTTGACATAGACCAAACTCCCAGCACAACAGTCGGTAACAGACTCTCAGTAAGGAATATGCCCTCCTCGGTCACTATTGCACGTTTTTCACACGTTTTCCTTGCTGGCTGTCATACAGGCGAGGAGTCCTTCGGGGATATCAGCTCAGTCCTCTCTCAAGGCGGTTTTCAGTTCTTGCACGGTTCAGGGAGGGGTGTTACGTTCAACATCTGCACTTTCCAGTATGTCCGACACCTCAGCTGTCCTGTGTGGGCGAGCACTGTCGTCCACAAACAGAAAGTCGAGACGTACCGTGCCCCTAAACGGAAGGATATGATCCAAAATAATCTTCTTGCCATACCACTGTGTTGCAGCATTACCGCCCGCAAAGACGTGTAGTGGTGTTCGGCAACTGTGCGTAACGCCTGTCCACATCATAACACCTAGGCCATGCCGAGGATGATCATGAAAAATTTATGGTGTGTAACGTGTTCGCCTCTCTGTCCACACTAATTGGTGTCCAGAACCACATGCCACAGTGAAGGAGGACTTCAGAGAATATCATTCTGGACCCCTGTTGCTGACACCAACCAGCATCCTCCCATCTCTTTGTTGACGATGACGTGGTTGACGTGGGGGCATTTAACAGGCTTCTGATCATACAAACCAGCCCTATTTACTCGCCGCAAAATGGCCAGCCGGTGTGGCCGAGCGGTTCAAGGCGCTTCGGTCTGGAACCGCGCGACCGCGACGGTCGCAGGTTCGAATCCTGCCTCGGGCTTGGATGTGTGTGATGTCCTTAGGTTAGTTAGGTTTAATTAGTTCTAAGTTCTAGGGGTCTGATGACCTCAGATGTTAAGTCCCATAGTGCTCAGAGCCATTTCGCCGCAAAATGGTTCTGGCAGAGACACGTGTGCTGGTAGCGACTGCAAGGTCTGCACCGATCTGCCTAAGAGTGAGGTGTCTGTTCCTTTTCGCCGCTAGGGCTACGCATCGATTCTCCTGCGGTGTAGTAGTTCATCCGCGAGCATCGGTATGCTTTCGCATAGAATTTTCAGCTTCAGAGGCCTTTTTTTAATCCCGAGCTAACACTTTTGACAAATCTGTTTCTGTGGGTCAGTAGTGACAGTCCGTCTCTGAGCCATCTAACTACTCGTCCACGATCGTAAGCATTGAAACGATGTCTTGCAGAAATGTTGCCATACCACACTGACTGTCGCGCTAATCGGTTGCACAACCACCTTCGTCAAACACGGAACTGCACGAATTCTCGGATGCACACAGAGCGTTCGTGCACAGCCTTGCTGCAGTTCACACGTCCCGCCCTCTACATTTCCTTTTACTGTCATTGGTCGGATGCTCTGTAGCAATCGTCGGTTGTTCCGTAACAATTGGCAGTTGTTCTTTAGCAAGTGTTACTTGTTCGTTAGCAACTGTCAAGCAGTTTATTTCCCTGTGAATCATGATTGAATTCATAGATCTTAGTTAAGGTAGCAGGGGAAAAATACAAGGAGCGAAAGACTATTTACAATTTGTACAGAAACCAGGTGGTAGTTATAAGAGTCAAGTGGCATGAAAGGGAAGCAGTGGTTGGGAAGGGAGTGAGACAGGGTTGTAGCCTCTCTCCGATGTTATTCAATCTTTATATAGAGCAATCAGCAAAGGAAACAAAAGAAAAATTCGTAGTAGGTATTAAAATACATGGAGAAGAAATAAAAACTTTGAGGTTTGCCGATGACATTGTAATTCTGTCAGAGACAGCAAAGGACTTGGAAGAGCAGTTGAACGGAATGGAAAGTGTCTTGAAAGGAGGGTATAAGATAAACATCGACAAAAGCAATATGAAAATAGTGGAATGTAGTCGAATTAAATCCGGTGATGCTGAGGGAATTAGATCAGGAAATGAGACACTAAAAGTACTAGATGAGTTTTGCTATATGTGAAGCAAAATAACTAATGATGGTCGAAGTAGGGAGGATGTAAAATGCAGATAGGCAATGTCAAGAAAAGCGTTTCTGGAGAAAAGAAATTTATTAACATCGAGCACAGATTAAAGTGTCAGGAAGTCATTTCTGAAAGTATTTGTATGGATGTGAAACACGGACGATAAAGAGCACAGACAAAAAGAGACGCTTTCGAAATGTGGTGCTACAAAAGATGGGTAGATCACGGAATTAATGAGGAGGTACTGAATGGAATTGGGAAGAAGAGAAATTTGTGGTACAATCTCATTAAAAGAAGGGGACGGTTGGTAGGACACTTTCTGAGGCATCAAGAGATCACAAATTTAGTAGTGGAGGGAAGCGTGGGGGCTAAAAATCGTAGAGGGAGACCAAGAGATGAATACACCAAGCAGATTCAGAGAGATGTAGGTTGCAGTAGGTACTGGGAGATGAAGAAGCTTGCACAGGATAGAGTAGCATGGAGAGCTGCATCAAACCAGTCTCTGAACTGAAGACCACAGCGACAGCATTTAAGAAACGGATTTTAACAGAAAATAAATATACTTATATGGCTCTTCAGAACGGAATAAATCAGAATGGAAAAGCGGATGCATGCTTAAGAGAGAAACTCTCGGTGAAATAACTTTCAAATTTGCCTTTTCCGACGATTAAAACTTCTGTTTAGATCGTAGTCAGTTCCACGAACTTCGTGATCTTGTGCAAAAACCTGTCTTTTTCTCAATGTTGTTACACCCACATATCAGTTAACATTGAAGAAAAACCGGCGGTGTACTTGAGATAAACCTTTTACAATAATGACTCCAGTGTAAACTTTGGTATTCTCATACGTAGAAACTAGAAATAAAAGCAAATTACTGAAGTAGCTTTAGAAAAGTAACTAGGAAAACTGTTGACATGTTCATGGTTTAACCACGAAGGTCAGCAGTTGAACTTGATAACACGTCCAAGGGGCTGTTAAGAAGTGTCAAGGATGAATAGCTGTCTTCTATAGAGTAGCGTCGTAAGACCGAGGAGTTTCTGAGTGTTTGACTGGAATATTCTTAATACAGGGAAAAGATGCTTCAGTTTGAGAAACATCTTCAGATCCATTGCCTGAGAAATAAAGTCAGATGTCAACGGCTTTTCGTACGCGTATACGCCAAGTGTAAATGAGCGGAGTTGCAGTTCTCTGTGACACATAGAACGGCAGTTTAGTTTTGTTACCAGACGCGGTAGGGAACATAAGCAGCGTGAGCAGCGTCAGGCGTTGAGTGATCACTGTAAAGGATACGGAGATGCCGCCTACACGTGTGAGGCAGCGTTATCAGCACCTGGCGGAGTTTGAAACGGGCCTCATAATGGGTCTCCATTTGGCTGACTGGTCGAACCGTGCAATATCCAGCATTCAGATGTGACAGTGTCAGACTGCATGTGAACGTGAGGGCGGGCCTCCACGTCATCAAGGACGCAGCCGACCACACCTGACTGCCAGCAGGGAAGATCGCCGAGCTCGTCGTAGCCCCTTCACACCCGAGAATCGGTAGTGGACTCACTGCTACATTCTCATCCTGCAACTCCACTGAAATAACATCGCATACTTTCTCAACCTGTCACGTTTCACGTGGAATCAGGTGCGGTATTTTTCTGCCCTGCCTGCACCTCAGCTCGCTATATTTGTGTAGAGAGCAACCTCGGTATGTGTGTGTCACAAAAGGAGGCAGTGCGCTGCCCTACCCTGCGTCACATGCATCCCATATTCACATTGCCGCCTAACAATGAGGCGACTCGTCAAGTTAGAAGACAGCTGTTAATGTCGATTTCGTCATTCCGGTTTCCAGCAGTCCTCCTACACTCGTATTTCAGTTCTCATTCCGTCGTTCATCTCCCACGAAATCAATCTGATGAATAGGCACGGATCGACAGATAGGTACTTGAGTTTGGGATCATTGTGACTCCCCCTCCCCACCCATTGAAATGTAATTTGATATACAGGACATAAAATCCCTTCTGAGGCCTGCGATCATTTTTATGTTAATAATTGCCAACCAATGCTGTCCAATCGCAATACAGTCATGAGATGTTCAATTGACTCTTTCATTAGAACATGTTATGCGTTTCGGGATGACACCCATCTTCAGACATCACAAACTTCAACTCCTTCCTAACCAACCAGGCGTGCAGCCTTGACAACTCAAAGAAAGTGTCCAATAACATATGACTGTAACTGCGACACAAGCACTCTTGAAGCAGAGGAAGGAGTTGAAGTTTGTGATGTCTAAAGATGGGTGTTATCCCTTAACGCGTAACATGTTCTAATAAATGAGTCAATTGAACATCTCATGACCTTATTGCGATTGTACAGCACTAGGTTCAAATGGCTCTGAGCACTATGGGACTCAACTGCTGAGGTCATTAGTCCCCTAGAACTTAGAACTAGTTAAACCTAACTAACCTAAGGACATCACAAACATCCATGCCCGAGGCAGGATTCGAACCTGCGACCGTAGCGGTCTTGCGGTTCCAGACTGCAGCGCCTTTAACCGCACGGCCACTTCGGCCGGCGTACAGCACTAGTTGGCAATTATTAATAGAAATGTAATTTACCTTCACTCCTTCCCCCTTTTAAAGCGGCGCAGGTTTCTAGAAATGTAATAACAATAACAATAACAATAAAATACGTAAAATGTTTTAATACAGGGTAATTATAAAGTCCATGAAACATTTTAAAAAATCGGTATAGGTAAGTTGCTAAACATAACGTAACATTTATTTATTTATTTAGCTTTTGGCAATGCACATCATTTTATGCTTCTTACAAATGTTTAAACAAATATATACATAAAAACACAATAAAATATGCTGTATAAGAAGTATAAATCATACAGATAATGCGCAATACAATTAAATACAAACATCAAGATTATATATGGTTAAGCCGGCCGGAGTGGCCGTGCGGTTCTAGGCGCTACAGTCTGGAACCGAGCGTCCGCTACGGTCGCAGGTTCGAATCCTGCCTCGGGCATGGATGTGTGTGATGTCCTTAGGTTGGTTAGGTTTAATTAGTTCTAAGTTCTAGGCGACTGATGACCTCAGAAGTTAAGTCGCATAGTGCTCAGAGCCATTTGAACCATTTTATAAATGGTTAATACAATTAAATACAAACATCAAGAGTATGTAAAGAGTCTTTTGCGGCGTCTGTTGCCATCAGAAAATCTCTGAACTTGCCACTGTATGCTCTTCTATCGCACTCTTGGACGATGTGGCGGACGGCCTGTTGCTGGCTCCGCAGTCACAGTTGGGAGTAGGTCTTTTTCCCCATTTGTAATTAGTGTAACGTAACAAATGACACAATATGTGGAAGAGGAACTTTGTTTCGTAAAGTGGTGCCAGCAAGTTTGGAAAAACACACACACAGCAAAAAGTTTAACGTCCTGTCGACATCGAAGTCGTTCGAGACGGAGCACAATCTCAGATTGAATCACGGAGACAAATCGGCCATGATCTTTTAAAGAAAAGATCCCGGCATTTGTCTTAGGGAAATCACAGGAAATTTAAATCTGGATGGCCCGGACTCGGATTTGAACTATCGTCCTCCAGAATGTGAGTCCAGTGTACTAACCACTTCGACACCTCGCTCTGGCGCCGGTTGTAGTTGTCGACTAGGCACAGAGAGCAACTTGTGTGCTATAATTTACCCACTGACGAATGATAGTGAGTGTGCAAAGAGCTTTCCACGACAAGTTTCGCAAGACACCGTCGATTTACAACAGCATAGAGAAGTAGGAGGATAGTTGTCTGTGCGATGGAAAACACTCGAGCCGACCAAACGTGTCAGAACAGACAGTTTGGGAGGTGATGTTCTTACAGTGACTCCCGATAGCCTGGGCCAGATTTGGGCGGAATTGGACTACCGATTAGATATGTGTCTTGTCACGAAGGGTGGGCACACACAACATTTATAAAGAGTGTACAAAAATCTTTGAGTGTTTGTCTTTCACATATTGTATCATTTCTCACGTTCTTTTTTGCCATTGATCTGTCCCGACATTTTTTAAAATACTATATCAGTAGCCTGGCGTTGGCCAGGAATTTATTTTCAGTTAGTCGTAAAGGAGTAACAAATTATAACATCATACCTCATGAGATATTTTACTCCATGAACGGTGAAAAAGTAACAAGCGATAAAAAATTTTCCTTTCATCATTTTCTATGGGTTATCACCGAGAAAAAAATTTCTGAAACGTTTGGAAATAAGTGTATAGTTCGTTACAAGTCACTAAGTGCTCTCATTCTCAAATACTGCGTGAATAAATTCTGGGTATTCGCGAGTTGCGGGCCCCGCTTCTTTTCCAACTCCACCCTCACCCCTTTGATACGTGGTTCTTACCCCCACAGATATTGCCACCTGATAATAAGGTACACGTATATCACGTTCGGTTGAAACCGATCCAGTGGTTCAGGAGGAGATGTGGAATACACACACACACATCTATTCATTTTTATAATATGCATGGTTTTTATGGGCTTTTACATACCGTGTATATCAATAACGCACTACTAGCCAGGAAGGAGTAAATATTGAAACTTAACTTCTTGCGCGTATGACGTACAGTAGACCAGAATACATTATTAAATGTATGCACTGAGGAGCCAAAGAAACTGCTACACGTGCCTAATATCGTGTAGGGCCCCGTGAGCGTGCAGAAGTGCCGCAGCACCACGTGGCATGCACTCGAGTAATGTCTGAAGTAGACCTGGAGGGAATTGACGCCATGGATCCTCCAGGACTGTCTATAAATCCGTAAGAGTATGAAGGGGTGGAGATCTCTTCTGAACGGCACGTTACAAGGCACCCCAGACATGCTCAATAATGTTCATGTCTGGGGAATTTGGTGGCCGGTGGAAGTGTCTAAATACAGAAGAGTGTTCCTGCAGTAACACTGTAGCAATTGTGGACGTGTGGGGTGTCGCATTGCCCTGTTGGAATTCCCCAAGTCCGTCGGTATGCACAGTGGAAAGGAATGGATGCAGGTGATCAGACAAGATGCTTACGTATGTGTCACCTGTCAGAGTCGTATCTACACATATCATGGATCCCATATCACTCCAACTGCACACGCCCCACACAATTACATATCCTCCACCAACCTGAACAATACCCTGCTGACATGCAGGGTCTACGGACACATGAGGTTGTCTCCATACTGGTACATGTCCATATGCCCGACAGTTTCTTTAGCGCTTGAGTGTATCTTTATTTTTCTGTCGCCTTTGTTATCTTTTACCAGTACTCTTGGCTGAAGAGCGCAGCATTGTACCATTGACACCCCTGCTCCCCCCCCCCCCCGCCCCCGCGGCCGGCCGGGGTGGCCGAGCGGTTCAAGGCGCTTCAGTCAGACCGCTACGGTCGCAGGTTCGAATCCTGCCTCGGGCATGGATGTGTGTGATGTCCTTAGGTTAGTTAGGTTTAAGTAGTTCTAAGTTCTAGGGGACTGGTGACCTCAGATGTTGAGTCCAATAGTGCTCAGAGCCATTTCAACCATTTAAACCCCCTCCCCTCCCCGTGCCCATATGGTGCGTGTGGGGATAAATAACAATAAAGTAAAAAAGTAGCTGACACCAGCTGCCCAGTGGCAGTAGCTTTACGGGCCTGCCTCTGCAGTCGGGTGACACAGTGGTGGGGGATTTAAGTCGTCATAGTTCAATCAGTGTACAGGAAATGTTTATAGATTATTTACACAAACCTCCTTCGTGATCACTCTGCCTGTTAGTAACAACTGTATCTAAATCCCTGCAGTAGTTCATGATATTAGCCTGAAAATACAGACAGAAACTGCAGCAGGGTATTTTAATTTATACATGTGGAGGTAGGCAGACTCAGAAGCATAATGTAGGCATTCTCAGTGACCATTTCCAGAGAGGGGTTTCAGAATTTCTTCCCAACAGGTTCTAGGAAACGCAAATCACCATGGAAAGCCACCAGCCCTTATGTCAGCACAGTAGGTTCAGACCACAGCCCATTTACTAATACGAGTATTAGGGAAAGACAGCCTCATTATCTCCATACTGAATAATACCCTCACCCCCCCCCCCTACCGGTGCCCTTCGTAGCAAACCGTGCGAGCACACAGACATGGCCAGGAAATCATAGGTTACAAAGTGCCCAAAATGGGATAAAAGAACAGTCAAATTGCGAAAGTGTTATCATTTAGAAAACAGTAATGCGTTATTACTTCGCTGGTGGCCGAGCGGTTCTGGCGCTACAGTCTGGAACCGCGCGACCGCTACGGTCGCAGGTTCGAATCCTTCCTCGGGCTTGGATTTGTGTGTTGTCCTTAGGTTAGTTAGGTTTAAGTAGTTCTAAGTTCTAGGGGACTTATGACCTCAGCAGTTGAGTCCCATAGTGCTCAGAGCCATTTGAACCATTTTGTTATTACTTCACCTAGCCATTTCACCTTCGTAGATCCTCTCTAGGACGCAAAAATAACCATTTTTGACGTTATTGAAGAATCTGTGCTATCGTGATCTACACATTAAAAAAAAAAAAAAGTCTAGCTCCTCACATCATCTGAGCCTCTGGTCTGAAGACGACCATAAGACCAAAGACGATACAGGAATTAAGCTGAGTTGCAGCTGACTATGTGTTTGAGGAGAATAAACATCCAATGTCACCAGTCTCTTACTCACTCCTCCCCATCCCCCCTCTCCAGGACGGAATCATTGTACCTAATCTGGAGTAAATTAGATGTCCAAGTGTGAGAAAATTTTCTAAATGTTTGCACTGCGTGTATCTGAGGTGTTCATGTGAGAACCAGCCCAGTATTCACCTAGCGGGATGTGGGAAACAGCCTGAAAACCGCATCCGGTCTGGCAGGCTCGCCGGCTCTCATCGTTAGTCCACCAGACGGATTCGAACTGGGGCAGGCGTACCTTCCCACGTCCCGGAAGTGGGCATTTTCACATGCACAACTATACGGCAGGAACTACAACTAAAAAATAATATGAGTCTTTGCGTGGCCATCTACCGCAGTAGCTGTTAAAATCAGTTATTATTGGTTTCTTCTGGAATACAATACATTTGATGAAAGATACGTAGGTGACTGCAGAACATTTTACACAAGATAGAAAGAGCATGTAAGACTATGGAAGTATACGACAATTCATTCAATTTTTGCAGAACATTTACACCAAAACCAACATAAAACTACACACAGACACAGACATGGAAATCTTAAGAACAGAAAACAACAAAAAATACCTCCCTATGTTGCAAGAAAAGTACCATATCGGAAAAGAAACAACTCATAAATAATCATACCAGCCTGGCAAACCACAGACTCTTTCAACTGACAGCTTGATATAACATCAAATATACACGTATAACCACAGGTTCCATTTACCACTACCATCTCCTTCTAGTTTCTTTCCTATAACCACCTTCCACCCAAATAAAAATCGAACCACAACTCGCAGTCAACCACCCCCACCCCTATCTCCTCTCACATCTCCACTGAACATACAACACACTTTCACTAAATTACACTAACTCACACTCATCCACACACATCATATACATTGTGTTGTTGTGGTCTTCAGTCCTGAGACTGGTTTGATGCAGCTCTCTATGCTACTCTATCCTGTGCAAGCTTCTTCATCTCCCAGTAACTACTGCAACCTACATCCTTCTGAATCTGCTTAGTGGATTCATCTCTTGGTCTCCCTCTACGATTTTTACCCTCCACGCTGCCCTCCAATACTAAATTAGTGATCCCTTGACGCCTCAGAACATGTCCTATCAACCGATCCCTTCTTCTAGTCAAGTTGTGCCACAAATTTCTCTTCTCCCCAATCCTATTCAATATCTCCTCATTAGTTATGTGATCTACCCATCTAATCTTCAGCATTCTTCTGTAGCACTACATTTCGAAAGCTTCTATTCTCTTGTCCAAACGGTTTATCGTCCATGTTTCACTTCCACACATGGCTACACTCCATACAAATACTTTCAGAAACGACTTCCTGACACTTAACTCTATACTCAATGTTAACAAATTTCTCTTCTTCAGAAACGCTTTCCTTGCCATTGCCAGTATACATTTTATATCCTCTCTACTTTGACCATCATCAGTTATTTTGCTCCCCAAATAGCAAAACTCCTTTACTACTTTAAGTGTCTCATTTCCTAATCTAATTCCCTCAGCATCACCCGACTTAATTTGACTACATTCCATTATCCTCGTTTTGCTTTTGTTGATGTTCATCTTATATCCTCCTTTCAAGACACTATCCATTCCGTTCAACTGCTCTTCCAAGTCCTTTGCTGTCTCTGACAGAATTACAATGTCATCGGCGAACCTCAAAGTTTTTATTTCTTCTCCATGGATTTTAATACCCACCCCAAATTTTTCTTTTGTTTCCTTCACTGCTTGCTCAATATACAGATTGAATAACATCGGGGAGAGGGTACAACCCTGTCTCACTACCTTCCCAACCACTGCTTCCCTTTCATGTCCCTTGACTCTTATAACTACCATCTGGTTTCTGTACAAATTGTAAATAGCCTTTCGCTCCCTGTATTATACATCTGCCACCTTTAGAATTTGAAAGAGAGTATTCCAGTCAACATTGTCAAAAGCTTTCTCTAAGTCTACAAATGCTAGAAACGTAAGTTTGCCTTTCATTAATCTAGCTTCTAAGATAAGTTGTAGGGTCAGTATTGCCTCTCGTGTTCCAATATTTCTACGGAATCCAAACTGATCTTCCCCGAGGTCAGCTTCTACTGGTTTTACCATTCGTCTGTAAAAAATTCGCGTTAGAATTTTGCAGCCGTGACTTATTAAACTTATAGTTCGGTAATTTTCACATCTGTCAACACCTGCTTTCTTTGGGATATTCTTCTTGACGTCTGAGGGTATTTCGCCTGTCTCATAAATCTTACTCACCAGATGGTAGAGTTTTGTCAGGACTGGCTCTCCCAAGGCTGTCAGTAGTTCTAATGGAATGTTGTCTACTGCCGGGGCCTTGTTTCGACTCAGGTCTTTCAGTGCTCTGTCAAACTCTTGACGCAGTATCATATCTCCCATTTCATTTTCATCTACATCCTCTTCCATTTCCATAATATTGTCCTCAAGTACATCGCCCTTGTATAGACCCTCTAATACTCCTTCCACCTTTCTGCTTTCCCTTCTTTGTTTAGAACTGGGTTTCCATCTCAGCTCTTGCTATTCATACAAGTGGTTCTCTTTTCCCCAAAGGTCTCTTTAATTTTCCTGTAGACAGTATCTATCTTACACCTGGTGAGACAAGCCTCTACATCCTTACATTTGTCCTCTAGCCATACCTGCTTAGCCATTTTGCACTTCCTGTCGATCTCATTTTTGAAACATTTGTATTCCTTTTTGCCTGCTTCATTTACTGCATTTTAATATTTTCTCCTTTCATCAATTAAGTTCAATATTTCTTCCGTTACCCAAGTACTTCTACTAGCCCTCGTCTTTTTACCTACTTGATCGTCTGCTGCCTTCACTACTTCATCCCTCAAAGCTACCCATTCTTCTTCTACTGTATTGCTTTCCCCCATTCCTGTCAATTGTTTCCTTATGCTCTCCTTGAAACTTTGTACAACCTCTGATTTAGCCAGTTTATCCAGGTCCCATCTCCTTAAATTCCCACCTTTTTTCAGTTTTTTCAGTTTTAGTCTACAGTTCATAACTAATAGATTGTGGTCAGAGTCCACATCTGCCCCTGGAAATGTCTTACAATTTAAAACCTGGTTCCTAAATCTCTGTCTTACCATTATATAATCTATCTGAAACCTGTCAGTATCTCCAGGCTTCTTCATGTATACAACCTTCTTTTATGATTCTTGAACCAAGTGTTAGCTATGATTAAGTTGTGCTCTGTGCAAAATTCTACCAGGCGGCTTCCTCTTTCATTTCTTAGCCCCAATCCATATTCACCTACTACGTTTCCTCCTCTCCCTTTTACTACTACCGAATTCCAGTCACCCATGATATTAAATGTTCGTCTCCCTTCACTATCTGAATAATTTCTTTTATTTCATCATACATTTCTTCAATTTCTTCGTCATCTGCAGAGCTAGTTGGCATATAAACTTGTACTACTGTGGTAGCCGTGGGCTTCATGTCTATCTTGGCCACAATAATGCGTTCACTATGCTGTTTGTAGTAGCTTACCCGCACTCCTATTTTTTTATTCATTATTAAACTTACTCCTGCATTACCCCTATTTGATTTTGTATTTATAACCATGTATTCACCTGACCAAAAGTCTTGTTCCTCCTGCCACCGAACTCCACTAATTCCCACTATATCTAACTTTAACCTATCCATTTCCCTTTTTAAATTTTCTAACCTACCTGTCCGATTAAGGGATCTGACATTCCACTCTCCGATCCGTAGAACGCCAGTTTTCTTTCTCCTGATGACGATGTCCTCCTGAGTAGTACCCGCCCAGAGATCCGAATGGGGAACTATTTTACCTCCGGAATATTTTACCCAAGAGGACGCCATCATCATTTAACCATACAGTAAAGCTGCATGCCCTCGGGAAAAATTACGGCTATAGTTTCCCCTTGCTTTCAGCCATTCGCAGTACCAGCACAGCAAGGGCGTTTTGGTTAGTGCTACAAGGCCAGATCAGTCAATCATCCAGACTGTTGCCCCTGCAACTACTGAAAAGGCTGCTGCCCCTGTTCAGGAACCACACGTTTGTCTGGCCTCTCAACAGATACCCCTCCGTTATGGTTGCACCTACGGTACGGCTATCTGTATCGCTGAGGCACATAAGCCTCCCCACCAACGGCAAGGTCTGTGGTTCATGGGGGGGAATCATATACATTGACAGAAATATAGAGAGACAGAGCGAGAGAGAGAGAGATTAGAAGGTGGGCGAGTACAGGATCATATACATATTGACCCTGTACTCGCCCACCTTCTAATCTCTCTCTCGCTTGCTCTCTCTCTCTCTCTCTCTCTCTCTATATATATATATATATATATATATATATATATATATATATATATATATACTCCTAAACTCACAGACATGCACATTAATTTTTAAAAAAATGTAGTTTCACAGGTTGGCAACGCTCACAACCTACACGAAAACAAACGAACAGACATATACAGCGTAATACTGCGTTGAGTGAGAACACACATAACTTCAGTTCGATTTCCAAAAGCGAGAATTGTAAATAACGCAAATGCAGCGCAAGACCAAGTGCAAAGGCAAAAACTGCTAAGTGCGTGAGACAAAGTCTTCCGACATCAGCCACTGCTAACAAAGATGGGAAAAAAGCAGTGTTTGTAAACAAGAGGCAGAAACACGTGATAAACAAAATGTTGTCTTTCATCTAAAAGAACGAAAAATGTACAAATATTGGTACCCAATTTGCAGAATAACTAAAAGCGAAACGTGTATCCTGTAAAATTCTCTTTACTTAAATTGCAGTAAGCTTAAGACGGCGAAACCGACATTAACTGATAATAAATCATTTATTGCTATCTGGACAGTTTTCCTTTGTCAAAACAGGGAGCAAAAGGCCTAAATCCCATTTGTCTTGTGTCTGCACAGCGTGACTGAGAAGGTGATCACCCCCTCCCACAATTCCTGCTCCCGCGACAACCAATTCTGCCTCCTGGCTACCTCCTCCAGTATGGATCGAGAACGAGTGCACACACGGTGTGCGGACATTTGCCATGCCGGACATCTGCCACGATTTTACCTGCTCCGAAGAGTTGTGTCCCTTGACTCCCCCTGCTCCTCCTCCTCCTCCTCCTCCTCACTCGCCGCCCGACCCGCGGTAAAGGTACTTACTTAGCCTTTCAGCTGGTTTTCTTAACGTAGGACCAGAATCTCTATGGATTTTCCGCCACATTTCTAGAGAGAGATTTGTTGTGGAAACTATTAAATGCATCTCGCATTGAAATCCGCACCAAATTTCGAGCCTCGGTAAAACTTCGCCAACCTTGGAGATTTTGTGTTCCTCTAAATTATACTTGCCTTTTTCGGTGCTCCTGCAGCAGCTTTCTGTCGTGTTTTGTGTACCATAGGGGATCAGATCCGTCTCTTGTTAATTTATCTGGTATGAATCTCTCGACTGCTGTTGATACTGTTTCTTTGAACTTAAGCCACATATGGTCTTCACTTACATAGTTTGGAAGGATTGGAGACTGTCTCTTAGAAAGACGTCAACCGAATTTTTAGTTGCTTTTATAAATAGATATATTTTGCGTTTAGTTTTGGTGGATTTTTTTTGTTACGGAATTGAGCCTCGCTCGACAGTGTGTTCACTAATTGCTGTATCCGTCGTGATGCTCAGGATTATTTGTGGCTAAGAGGCCAAGTGTGTTTTCGTAACCATTTACAATTCTAATGGCTTTGTGAACTAATTGTTCAAAATAATTTTTAAAAAAGCATTTGGAACAATTACGGAAGTTGTTTCCTATCTACAGTACGGTCTGAAATGTATTTTTGTCAATGTGTACCTGTTTGTGATGAGACTCAAGTTTTCTTTGAACGGTTCGGCCCCTGTTTCATCTGAGAGCGGGGGTCAGTAAAAGGAGCCAGTTATTAATTTATTCCGGTTGTTC
The DNA here is from genome assembly GCF_023898315.1 of Schistocerca nitens. Lineage (NCBI taxonomy): Eukaryota > Metazoa > Arthropoda > Insecta > Orthoptera > Acrididae > Schistocerca > Schistocerca nitens. The sequence goes on along the minus strand of NC_064620.1, from coordinate 95,700,177 downwards.
AATATAACCTCTGCCCATACTAAGTCACAGGAACTATCTGCTTCAATGTCGCTTGTGAGCTGGAACACACACTACATTATTGTGCTTCTTGTTTCTGTTGTAGTGCAGATCGTTACAATTACGGCTTTTCCTTCCAAAACCTAGGATGTCTTCTCTGTGACCCTGCAAATACCAGAGCTATACAATGTAGAACAACAACATACGTTACAAACATAGCATTCTGTATAACTTCATTCCCTTATTCCTAACATTTTAAAACTGTACGTCGACTTTAGATGACATGTCAATCATAGATGTTCTTCTCTCTAGTTAGTGAACGTATTTTCAGTCATGTTTTGAACATTGTCCCGCTACACTCTATTAACTAATGTTTCGCCGCAAGGGATATCGCATTTTACAGAGTAAATTAATATGAAGTACGTCGTTCTTCTTTTCGAACATTCACATACCCATTTCGTCTTTCCTTATTGTCTTTTGGGCATGCAGTTGTAGTAATTAAACTAGGCACTAATGCAGTGGTCAAAAAGAAATGATTAGCGTACATTCGCATTCTCTTTACATCGTTCCTTTCTTGTTGCTCCCAAGGCGATGGACTGTTTCTATTGCAATCAGTAAGCGTAAAAGGAAGCTACCATACAGACAGAAGGATCTATATTTATACTTGGCAGAACTAATTACATACTGACATAATCGTTGGTATTGCTTTCGTTTCCCAAAAGTCACAAATATTTCGATTTCGGAAAAGAAGCTCTGTATTTGGCCAAGATGTCGAAGAAGAAAGTCCCTTACGTCCTGGTCGTATCGAGTAAGCTGTGGAGACGGTGGTTTGAAAGCGGACAGAAAAAGTACGAGGAAGGGCGTCCCTTACCTGAGGGATCGCTACTCAAGCTACCTGGCGAAGGGGCAAGTGTGGCAAATGTCCGGTGTGGCAAATGTCCGGCGTGGCAAATGTCCGGCGTGGCAAATGTCCAGCGTGGCAAATGTCTGGCATTCGCGTACACTGGATCTGGTCTGTGCCGTCGCGTGTCGTACTTCCAAGTTGACCTCCGGCAGGTGGTGGACCCGCTGGACTTGCGCCAGTGCATGGCGGAGGTGTTCCCCGCCGAGGTGAGCTGGCTGACGCGGTACCTGCGCCGGCAGGACGTCAAGGTGGTGGTGGTGGTGTCGGCGGGCGCGCTGTCCCGTCAGAGGGCGCTCCTCCACGGCCAGCCCCCGGGCCGCGCCCCCGGTACCAGGCCGCACCCTCTCGACCACCTCTACTCGCACGCGCTGCGGGTCATGCAGGACGACTACAAGATCGGGGGAGACTACAACCGGGTGTACAAAGTCAGGTGGGTGCTAGCCAACTACACTACTGGCCACTGCAAGTATAGCAAATGACTAGACGTTATTCAGTAGGAAGAATACGCTGTTAAATCTGTCAGTGAACTGACGGTTTACAGTTCGCAAACATAGTTCAAAGAAAAACTTTGAACATAGCTGTTAAGGTTCAATGATCGTATCAGAATTCTATCAGAACAAATAAGCCCTCGGTCACAAATATTAAGTCGAAATTGACCAGGTTTCGACGCTACTATGAGCGTTGTCTTCAGAATTAGACAAAGTGTTCTAAAACACATTAAGTGTATAATACATTAAGGGGCTCCGGAAAGGCTCAAAATCATGAAAAGTTCAATTTTTACTTTTTTGCGTTTTCTGAATCTGCAGACTATTACCTTTTAATAGATATATAATTTATTCAATTCCGAAGACTACAACTATTTTTAAATTTTTTTTGAAATGTGTTCTACATGGGCGTGACCCACTGTGGCGCTGTTAAACTGCTGTCAAATGGTGTTATTATTAACGTCCGTGTTCATCAGGTACATTTTAGTGATATGAGATAAAGTATGTGTTGTGGCTAACCTGTGATGGTTCAATATATATCGCTGGTGTGATTGTCGATTGTTTCATGTTTATTTACTCTGTCGTTATCTCGAAAATATTCGTAATTAATTCTGTTTCTTGAGTCTCTGTTTTGTTGAAGTATAATAATGAGTAAAAGTAAAGTTATTAGAAATCCTCTGAAGGCTTTTAAGAAAAGGAGAAATGATGGAAAGCCAAAGGTATGTGTTATTACTGTAAACAATAAAGACGATAACCAAGTGAGTGAACCTAACCTCTCAAGTACACCTGCCCATAGCAGTCAAAGTGGGAAAGAAAATACTTCACAGAAGAAGCTTGGTTCAATGAGTGAAAACTACGAATGTTTTATGGGCGAATCGGATGTGAATGAAATATTTGATATGTCGGTTCTCAAAGGAATTTTTTCAAACTGTGTAAGATGTATTCATTATAGTGAAGTTGGTCTGGAACTCTCCATAATAAAGCACGTAGGACTTGCTAGTGAAATACAACTGAAATGTGATAAGTGTTCATACATGACCACCTTTTGGAACAGTGTTGCAGTAACTGCAACTGAAGAAAATGGTAGCAAAATCTACGAACACAACAACGAGCGATGCTTGCTTTAGACAAGGAACGCCTTCGGGCTGCAGACAGTGCTGTAAAGAGTCTAGAAATACAAGCAAGAGTAAACAGGAGGAGGAACAAGAGGAAGCTGGAGGAGGAGTTTGCAGAGGATGAAGATAATCCATCATATGGACCTGGAATGCACTAAAAAGTTAATCCAATCTTTGTCGCTCGATTCCCAAAACTTTTATTTTCTCATACTAATTACATGTTTTCTAAGGATCTTCCAAACATATTTGTTTCAAACTTTCAGTAAATGTTACACAGTACCTTCTGCATAATTTAACACAGCCTTTTTCCAAAAAACTGTATATTTTTGAATATATAAATAAAAAATTGCAAAAAAATGTTGTGAATTTTCATTACAATTGAAAAAAAATCATCTTTAATAACTGGACTAAAATTTTGTAAAATCCCTGTCTTAAGTTGTAGCCCATATTCCAATAAATAATCTGTAAAAAGTTCACTTCCTACCTCAAATACTTTGTGAGGAAAGATGTAATTTATAATCGTTATTTTAACATTGCAAGTATAGGGCGTTTCGGAGCCCCTTAATAAAATTAAAGTTTGTACTGACTGGAAAAAGATGCAGTACTTACAAGTAAAATATTAAAAAAAGATCTAAGCCGGAAAGGCGACGTCATGAATAGTTGTAACTAAGATGGCGAGCCGCTAAGGGCTGCTCGTACTTTAGTGAACAATGGTTGCAACAAGACTGAGGTGCCCACGTTAGAAAGTGTGGGCAAGTAAACATGGTGTTGTTACGAGCGCCATCAAGTAGCCGCAGAAATAACTAGGCTACTGTACATTCAAAATTAGACACATGAAATTGTGTTGCAGCTGATTCAGGCATAACGTAAGCACTAATAATAATAGGATGAAGTTACGTATTTATCTGCTTTAAACAGAGATAAAATTTGTGTAGAAATCGGGCCAAATCCTGATATGCGCTATTCATGCTATTGGAGATTGGACGTATTGGATGATTAGGTTTATGAATTTTGAACTGGGACCGAAGTTCAGGCGGCTGTGGGTTCATATTGATGAGTAGTTTCTTTTGGAAAGGTTTTATAAGAAATTTTGCATTGTTAATGCCTGACCTCACTTCTTTCTGTAATTTAGGAGTCGGATCATCATGCAGCTCCTATATGTTGTTTTCACTGAAGAAATTTTCAGTTTTAGAAATATACTCAGAAATATAAGCAATGACTAGACAACAACCTTTATCGGATTTAGTTATTAAAGCATTTGCTGTTTTAAGTTAAGTTACTAATATTCAATATTTTTCGAAAAGAAACGTATACTGACCAAATCGTGCCTGCTTTCTCTTTTCATTCACAGTCTCAAAAAAACGGCCTTTTTTCACTCTGCCGTCCACCGAGCCACCTCCATACCACTTTCAACAGAAAAGTTTAATGAGGAGATTAATTTACTTAAAACCATACGCTACGGTCGCAGGTTCGAATCCTGCCTCGGGCATGGATGTGTGTGATGTCCTTAGGTTAGTTAGGTTTAAGTAGTTCTAAGTTCTAGGGGACTTATGACCACAGCAGTTGAGTCCCATAGTGCTCAGAGCCATTTGAGCCTTAAAACCATAGCAGTCAATAATGAATATACGCCTAACATAGTGGACGATATCCTAAAAAAGAAAACTGCAAGAACTACTGTGGTGTCACCGCTAGACACCACACTTGCTAGGTGGTAACTTAAATCGGCCGCGGTCCTGTAGTACATGTCGGACCCGCGTGTCGCCACTGTGTACTCGCAATCCTAGCGCCACCACATGGCAGGTCACAAGACACGGACATGACCTCGCCCAGTTGTACGGACGACATAGCTTGCGACAAGACGTATCACGTCTTCCTCTCATTTGCCGAGAGACAGATTAAATAGCCTTCAGCTAGTCCATCGCTACTACCTAGCAAGGCGCCATGTGTATCATTGCTAATTGCTTACTACTATGCAAGAGATGTATTTCAACAAGAACAAGACTACATTAAAGTTAAGTATATTAACATCTCTCTTCTTTTCTTTATAGTTTTCATCCAGTCTCCTGTTTCAGAATTTACGCCCGTCTGCGTTAGTTTCGCGTGCACCTAGCCACTCATTGTGTCGAGACCTTAGGGAATCGACACAACAACTACCACGCTCAACACCTCATGCACTGAAATTAACCCAAAAAAACGTTTTTCTATTCCTTTCATAGCACTCATTCCCTATCAGATTCAGCGCATGCTTCGCAAGAAATACAACTGCAATGTTGCCTTCTCTACTAATAATAATCTAAAGAGAAACTTCATTCATAATTTAGAAATTTAATAATAAGATCTGGTGTTTATGAGATCATCTGCGATACCTGCTCCTCCTATTATATGGGGCAAACTGGACGTGCTTTCACCATCAGATATAAAGAACATCTTTTGAGAAAGAACGGCACCATTCCCCTAAATTCATCCTTTGCCTATCATCTCTTAATTACTGGACACGTGCCTAAAGCCATAGGCGATAACAATATTCTGCATACCGAAAAGAAGGGGCGTAGGTTAGATGTCTTAGAGGAATTGGAGATTTTCAAACATCTCTCTCGTCATGATGGCCTCATTCTCAACGAACAGTTGCAGCTGCGAAATAAAAACTTTTTCGACTGTATAAAGCCGTTGCTTGATCTTTGATTCAGATTTCCTCACGCAGTTTACCGAAATGTTGTTTTCCTGTCACATCTTTGCTGTTTTCTTATATGTCATAACTATCGTTTTTTACGATACAAAATGTATCTCTATTTACAGCAGATAAATATGTTACTTCATCCTATTATTATTAGTGCTTACGTTATGCCTGAATCAGCTGCATCACAATTTCATATGTCTAATTTTGAATGTACAGTAACCTAGTTGTTTCTGCGGCTACTAGATGGCGCTCGTAACAACACCATATTTACTTGCCCACACTTTATAACGTGAGCACCTCAGTCTTGTTGCAACCCTTGTTCAATAAAGTACGAGCAGCCCTTAGCGGCTCGCCATCTTACTTACAACTATTCATGACGCCGCCTTTCCGGCTTAGATCTTTTTTAATATGTGACTTGTAAGTACTGCATCTTTTTCCAGTCAGTACAAACTTTAATTTTATTAATGTATTATATACTTAATATGTTTTAGAACAGTTAGTCTAATTCTGAAGACGACGCCCATAGTAGCGTCGAAACCTGGTCAATTTTGACTTAATATTTGTGTCCGAGGGCTTATTTGTTCTAATAGTTCAAAGAACTGGCACTTTCTGGCAGGAACAGTGGCTCTAACAAGGGAACCTCCCCATCGCACCCCCCTCAGATTCAGTTATAAGTTGGCACAGGGATAGGCCATGAAAAACTGAACACGGATCAATCGAGAAAACAGGAAGAAGTTGTATGGAACTATGAAAAAAATAAGCAAAATATACAAACTGAGTAGTCCGTGTGCAAGATAAGCCACATCAAGGTACGTGTACACTGAGGAGCACCGTGGTCCCGTGATTACCGTGAGCAGCTACGGAACGGAAGGTCCCTGGTTTAATCCTCCCTCGAATGAAAAGTTTTAATTTTTTATTTTCAGACAATTATCAAAGTTCATGCACTCAGACATGATCAACTTCGCTCTCCAAAATTCCAGGACATGTTTAGATTTGCTTGGACACATGCAGGATTTGACGGTCTACACACGGAAAAACTTGAAAACGTTAAAAACGTATGTTTTGACAGAGCACAAGAAAACTGTGCGACTGTGAAACTGTTGCATTCATTTGTTGCCGTTTATGTGACAAACTCTTATGTTTTCATCACTTTTTAGGGAGTGATTATCACATCTACAAGAAAACTTAAATCGGGCAAGGTAGAAGAATCTTTTTACCCATTCGGCAAGTGTGCAAGTTAGGTGGGTCGACAACATATTCCTGTCATGTGACGCACATGCCGTCACCAGTGTCGTATAGAATATTTCAGACGTGTTTTCCTGTGGAGGAATCGGTTGACCTATGAATCTGCGATCAAATGTTTTCGGTTCCTATTGGAGAGGCACGTCCTTTCGTCTACTAATCGCACGGTTTTGCGGTGCGGTCGCAAAACAGAGACACTAAACTTATTACAGTGAACAGAGACGTCAATGAATGAACGGTCAGATCGTAACTTTGCGAAAATAAAGTAAGTAAAATTTTTATTCGAAGGACGACTCGAACCAAGGACCTCTCGTTCCGCAGTTTATCACTCTAACCACGGGACCACGGCGCTCTTCAGCTTAAATAGCCCTTGATGTTGCATATCTTACACTTTTACTACTCAGTTTGTATATTTTGCTTATTTTTTCATAGTTCCACACAACTTCTTCCTGTTTTCTCGATTGATCTGTGTTCAGTTTTTCAAGGCCTATCCACTGTGTCAATTTATAACTAAATCTGAGGGGGGTGCGATGGGGAGGTTCCCTTGTAAGTAGCCTGAGCATCGTCTCGAAGAATACGGGTCCAGTAAACTGAGGTGACAAAAGTCGCCGGATACCTCCTAATATCGTGTCGGATCTCCTTTTGTCCGGCGTGGTGCACCTCGACGCGGCATGGGCTCAAAAAGTCGACGGAAGTCACCTGCAGAAATATTGAGCCACGCTGCATCTACAGCCGTCCATAACTGCGAAAGTGTTACCAGTGCAGAATTTTGTGCACGAACTGACCTCTCAATTACGCCGCAAAATGTTCGATGGGATTTGTGTCGGGCGCCCTGGATGGCCAAATCATCGGCTATAATTGTCCAGAATGTTCTTCATACCAATCGCGAAAAAATGTGGCCCGGTGACATGGCGCTTTGGCACCCGCAAAACTCCATCGTTGTTCGGGAACATGAATGGCTGCAAATCGTCTCCGAGTAGCCAAATATAACGATTATCAGTCAACGATCGGTTCAGTTCGACCAGAATATCCAGTCCATTGTAGATACAGTCCACACCATTACGGAGCCACTGCCAGCCTTGCACAGTGCCTTGTAGACAGCTTGGGTCCACGTCTTTGTTAGGTCTGCGCCACACCCAGCCCAATCGCCTTCATTGCTTACATATTCCGCCCTCACAATCATATTCCGCACATCAAGACGATTCATTCGAACCCAAACTCGATAAGATAAAGTCAATGTTGTATGAATTCATGTAAACGATATGCAGATAACTAATAAATCGCGAGTGAGCACCTCGGTTGAAATACTCGAGGCTGGCGTACACACATACATTCCAGACACGACGGTCACAGGAGCTTTTAGTTCGAGAGAGGCAACCGCACACCAGGAGTCCCAACCCATCTACATCGGTCGGTGGCCGCCCGTTGAGCGGACAGCGTTCACCCGAGGGAAAGGAGGAACGACTCCGTGTTCGGTTTAAAAGCAAATTCTGCTACATTGTGTGGGAGTGGCCAGCCTACGCATACTTTACACATAGCACGCAGTTTCAGAGATTTTCACAGGGAGACAGCAAACGCCAAACGCTGATACTACAGATTTCCGGACTGGTCGCCTTAAACGAAACGTCATTCTCCCATTTTAGAAGAGCAATGCTGATTGGCAGACGATATTTTTGACGCCTTGAGCTGAAGGAGTAATGGAAGAGACCAAAAGATATACCCCTTCACGTGTGGCATGGAGAGGCGCTGTTCCGTTGTCGCTCTTGGAGCGAGGGTCAAGTCTCTCCTCAGTACTTCACTGGGAGAGCACCTCTGTCGAGAGCGAAACGAAGTGCGACTCTATATTGAGTCATTGCGATTAAGCATTGTTCACTGTGTTGGCCGACACACTTATTGTGTGGTGTGAACGGACAGAGTTACAGTTAAACGCCTGCGAGCGAATTTTTGAGTGGCATCGTGGTGGACTGGTTATCTGACCGGTGTACCACGCCAATAGTTAGACTAGGGGCGAATAGGAATCCTTGACTTCATCAAGGCATAGGGAGAGTTTGATTGGCGAAGGTCAATCCAGATAGAACGAGAGTTATCTTATTTGTCAGCAGCGAACGACGCAGACAGCAGTCATCGCAGCTTACGGTATTGTGCGCTACAGCTATTGCGAGCCCCTTATTTCTTCCACAACAGTACACTTCACTGCATTTCGCACGCGACAGCCTCGACCGTACCTAGCAACATTCTGAAGGATAGTTATTCAAGTTGAGTAGGCGCACCTCTCAGCCATTCGGCCAAGTCAACAACAATCTTAAACTTTGTGTAGAAATTTCATTAGCGAATCCTATCCTTGAGAGGTAACTTCACATTCCGAAAAGAACCAAGATATAACTTGTTCAATTCATAACTAAAAGTGCCATTGTGATATCTCCGAATTTTTGCAAAATAAATAATAACTTTCGTTAGTTTCATGTTTTTCTTACACTAACTAGCACTACTCCAGTACCCAAGTATCCCACTAGTTACGTAACAAATTTTGTGAATTTTTGTGTAATTTCCTTACAGCGGACGACTCCAGAAGATATTTATTGCTGAAAGTTTTTTTAGAACGTTAGGAGCGTCTGTCTGACTTCTGTAGTAGTGTGGGGGTGGAAATTGCGTCTTGCAGGAGCCACAGAGTAAAGGGTACATCTCAGATTAATCCGTTGCGCAGAATAACAGAATCTCAGATCAACCCCACGCTCACACTGTCCTAACGAAAACGCTCATCGTACGTGCCACGTTGATTTCTGCGGTCATTTCACGCATGTTGCTCGTCCGTTAGCACTGACAACTCTGACCGAACGCTGCTAATGCTGGTCGTTAAGTGAACGCCATCAGCCACAGCGTTGTCCGTGGTGAGAGGTAAGGCCTGAAATTTAGTATTCTCGACACACTCTTGACACGGTGGATCTCAGAATATTGAATTTCCTAACGACTTCCGAAATGGAATGTCCCAAATGTCTAGCTCGAACTGTCATTCCGCGTTCAGAGTTTGTTAATTCCCCTCCTGCGGCCACAATCAAATCAGGAAACTTGTCACTTGAATACAAATGACAGCTCCGACAATGCACTGCCCCTTTATACTACCGCCATCTGTGCATATCACTATCCCATGACTTTTGCCAGCTTGGTCTATTCCTTCCAACTTTGACACTATGCCAGACTTGATAGGTTCTAGTGACTAGCGAACGGTGGTATACAAGTCTCTCGACAGCCCAATTACGAAATTTTTTCAGTGGGTGAGAGATGTGGAAAACGTGCTGGCCAGGGCAACTGTTAAACACTCTCTGTACTGGAGTAGGCCAGCACATCACGGACAACAGGTGGTCTTGCATTATCTTCTTGAAAGATAAGACCTCAGAGCTATACCACAGCCACCAGCGTTAACAGGTCAGAAAGGTAGCGCTTGCGTGCAAATTACCGGCTACAGGAACCAGAGCTGTTCGCATTGTCCACTCAGCAGCAACACATATCGTCACGGCAAATACTGGTCCCATATGACGACCCTGAATGCAATCTCCTCAGAGCTTCACCTACCGATACGACAGAGTGAGGTAGCGCACTGTTTAGCACGCCGGGCTCGCATTCGGGAGGACGGCAGTTGAAATGGCCGGCCGCTGTGACCGAGCGGTTCTAGGCGCTTCAGTCCGGAACCGCGCTGCTGCTACGGTCGCAGGTTCGAATCCTGCATCGGGCATGGATGTGTGTCATGTCCTTAGGTTAGTTAGGTTTAAGGGGAGTACGTATGGCAGAATTGGTCAAATAGTGACATTTTCGGATTATTATCTCTTATTAATATTGGATCTCTCCTGAATAATTTTATGCATTATTTGTCGAAAAATTCCAATTGGAAGTGTAAATTTTATCATTTCAAAGTTAATAGTGCGTGTGTAAAATGACCCGGTCGTTCTGCACTGACTTGCCCAAGTATCTCTATCTCTTGAACTATTCAATCTAGAAGGCTGTGGTTTTCAGCTATTTATTCCTTGAAATCAAGTTAATGTTCCCGTTAAGAGGTTGGATGCACTGTGTAAACAGAAATGGCGGTATAGCGCATGCATTTTGTTTATTTACTTTGCAGTTGTCGTGTTTCATTAAGTTTTGAACTGAAAACATAGTGGTTTGATGTGCTATTATCCGCTCTTATACCTCTTTTCAACATGACGAAAAGAAAGGGTTGTTTTAAGAAACGACGTTTCCATCGAAATCAGCATATCACAAAATCTGAATCCAGTGTTGATCCTGAAATAGATTTTTCACAGACCCGTGATAAGGACACGCCTACTACTGCTTCGAAGAGGAAACTTGGAGACCGTAACGATTTATTTATTGGCAAAGATCAAAATAGTTTAGGTTATGTTCTTTTAGATTTGAGTGTGTTAGGACAAGTTTTGCAAGATGCTGTGTCATGTAAGGTTTATGGTGGGCAAATCAGCATCTCTGAGGACTCATCTGCAAGGACTGGACTGGCTAACAAACTCGATATTCAGTGCGAAGTTTGCAGGCTCTCGACATCATTTTGGACTTATGAAAAGCGCAAGAATGGCTTGTTTCAGAGCAATGTTAGATTCCTGTATGGAATGAGGTGCCTTCGGGAAAGGATTGACTGCAGCTGAAGTATTATGTGCAACGCTGAACTGCCCAAACCCACCAACCAGATCAAGTAAGTACACAGAAGTAATTGATGAATGTGTCAAATCTGTTGCCGTTGTTTCTATGAAAGCTGCTGCTAAAGAACCAGTAGAATTAAAGAACACAGCAGACTTATCTGTGACAGTTGATGGCATATGACAGAAGAGAGGCCACACAGCAACAAATGCAGTTGCAACTGTCACTAGTGTTGACACAGCTAAAGTCTTAGACATTGAAGTGCTAACTAAATACCGTCATCAGTGTAAATCAGTTGATGAAACAAGTGAAAGCCATAAAACAAATTGTGCTATACGAATTATGAGGGAACTAGTGGGGGTATGGAGGCTATTGCAGTTGTTTCTATGTTCAGACGTTCGCAACAGGAGAGAGGTGTGTGTTACACTGAGTACTTGGGGGATGGTGATTCAAAAACTTACAAATCAGCAGTGGAAAGCAAACCTTATGGTAATAAGCAGATTGTTAAGATTGACTGTGTGGGCCACGTTCAAAAATGGATGGGAACATGTCTCCGAAAATTGAAGCAGACAAAAGGAAAAGAGAAGTTATCAGATGGAAAGACTCTAAATGGTAAAGGAAGACTTACACACAAAAACATTGATGAACTCCAGCGTTATTATGGAATGGCAATAAGAAACAATACACATGACCTACAAGGGATGAAACGAGCAGTATGGGCTACATTCTTCCACAAATCATCCACTGATGATACACCTATACATGGTCTTTGTCCACCTGATGCTGATTCATGGCGCAAGTACCGCAAAGTTCAGGCAGCGGGTAACGAGGAACAATTTAAGCACAAAAATAGCATACCATCTGCAGTGATGGAAGCTATTAAACCAATATATAGAGAATTAGCTCATCCTGACCTTCTTTCCAAATGTCTCCATGGTCGAACACAAAACCCGAATGAGTCTTTCAATAATGTAATTTGGACCCGCATACCAAAAAATGTCTTTGTAGGAAGGAAAACTCTATGCTTGGGTGTTTGTGATGCTGTGATAACGTTTAATGATGATATAAAGGGAAGAATTGGGGTATTACAGGAACTTGGTATCACTCCAGGTACCAACACACCGCAAGCCTTTCAGCGAATGGATCGACTTAGGATCATGAAAGCCCAGCGTGCAACAGAGGAAATGACTATAGAAGCAAGAGGCAGGAGAAGAAGGAAGCTTCTAGGTTTACAGGATAGTCAAGAACAGGATCCAGATACTGCTGATTATGGGCTTGGCTGTTTCTAGACGCTGGCGTGCCTCCATGTATCAGTTAATATCAAATAAAATGTTTGAACTTGATTTGCCGGAAATGACATTTTTAAAATTATTTGACCCATTATCTCAGGAACTATTACAGATACATGTCTCTAATTTTACACTATGTTACCACTTAGTATACTGCAGCTACTGAACCTTCCAAAACATCTCTACCTCTAACGGTTTTTTACTTACGGAAGAAAAAGTGGACTTTTAAAAGAAAACATTGAACAACATTTTTAAAAAATCATAACTAGCTAATTATTTCTCTGTACATTTTGATTCTGGTTCAGTAATCAGAAAAGGTGTGATACTATACATACCAAAAATTTCAGATCTCTATCTGTCACAGGTTCTGAGATAATGGGTCATCAATATTGCAAATTTACCGCTGTGGGTATAGGAGGTACATACTCCCCTTAAGTAGTTCTAAGTTTAGGGGACTGATAACCTCAGATGTTAAGTCCCATAGTGCTTGGAGCCATTTGAACAGTTCAAATGCGCGTCTAGTCGTCCAGATTTAGGTGTTCTGTGATTTCCCTAAATTACTCCAGGCAAATGCCGGGACTGTTCCTTTGAAAAGGCACCTCTGATTTCCTTTTCCGACCCTGAACCAGTTCGAGCTTTTGCTTCATCTCTAATGAACCTGATGTCGATGGGACGTTAAACCCTAAACTTCCTTTCCATGCACCCCATCAATATCATTGCGGCGTGTACCGGGTCTCACCTGGAAAGTCGACGTTGATGTCACTCGTGTGACCACTATGGTAGCTGGGCGATGGGCACACCATGGTCGATGCGTGTCTGTACCACCACATTCAGTAAAGCCGGACAGCGACGGCTCATGACCACCAGACGCTGCAGAACAAGGCAACAAGGCCATTTCCTGACACCGGGTCTAATTCCCCCCTCCCCCCTTCCTTCCTAATCCCAGCAATTGTACACAATAACCAAAGTCTTTTATGAAAACTTTGAAAGAAGCGAAGATTACAATAAACTTTCTAGTTTACTTAGCTTTTCATGTAGAGTTGGCTCAAGTTCTTCTTTTCTAGGGGTCTGATCCTTGAAGCTGAAATTCTCAAATTTTAGGTCCTCGTGGTTGAATTGATCTAAATAAATTTGAAATTTGTTGTTGCAGAATTTTTGTTGTTACGTTAATATATTTTGTCACATTTTGGTATATCACACAGTCTTTTGAATTTTCACTTTAACAAAGCCGAAATTACATTGTTCGCCCAAAATACAAAAATACGTCCTATCACATCAGAGGCATGCTCACTACTACTTCACTCTGTGGTAATAACCATATTCCAAAGGGTTTACAATTTTTCTTGACAAATGAATTTCTGTTAATTTCGATTATTATTTCATAAATGGATCCAGAAATAAACGTAGTAAACGGTACTAGATTGCCTAATTATTAACAGAAATTTTGAATGTGCCATATAATTCGTAATTTCAAATGTTTCTAAGAATATAACTTTAACTGTCTATTCCGAGCTAGTACTTACCGATTGTAACATCGAAAATAATCGCATATCGCCTGACCGCCACGTTGACCGCATCTGAGTATTACTTGGCCTTTGCGGTCTACTTTGGAGAGGAGGGTGCGTTATCACTATCCATCTCCACCGTCGTTTCGTGAACTTGCAATTGTTTTGCGGGAAGAACGGTGTAAGATTCCTTTTGAAAACCATACAGGACCTTTATTTATTCATTCCGAGACGACTGGAAGCGGTTTTCGATGCCAATGGTTTTCCTACAACGTATTATGTACGTTAATGTGTCGTGTTTTTGGTGTCTCCATATTTTGGTCGGCCGCCTGTATATCGCAAGGACAGATTAGAAGCCAATGAAAGCGCTTTATCTGGATTATGTCTAGTATGGTTATAACGGATACCGAATGTGAAACAATTTGCAAGTAGTTAAGTATAAAAGGTGGGTAAAACATGGCAATCGAATGATTTTATACACCTTTGGTAGCTGTAGCGTCAGAGCTATTAACAGAGAAATTGCAAAGTATTGTCAATAAATTTCTTAATCACGCTACAGTAAAAAGAGGGAAGTTCGATTTGCCATCTATAGAATGAGAGAGTCGTACAGTGAAAATTGGAGCGAGAGACAGGGATCGTGTAACATTATTCTGAATGTCTTCTCCGAAAATTTACTTCGAGCAGATGGTTAGAGAACCATTTCGCGAGCGTGACGTCTTAGAACTCCTAGCAGCATCAGACCTGATCTTTTGGGATCAGTTTACTTAGAGGAAGCTACCGTGACCATAAGGCTGTGACAGAGTCAATGGCTAATGGTATTACAAGCAATATTAATAAAGGTAGGAAGTATTTACGGACTTCCAGCATGCTGCAGTAACTTGGGTCAGCAACTTCTGTTAATCAATCGAACGAAAAACCAGTCCAACTTTCAAATACTTTATATTTTATTCGGTAACTAGTTCCGGGCCGATACTCATTTTCAAATCAACATAACAAAGTCGAAAATGACATTTCCGAAGACGTCGAAAAATGTGTAATGTACGAGACCCATTTTCAAATCAACAAAACAAAGTCGAAAATGTACATTACAAATTTTTCGACTTTGTTATGTGATTTGAAAATGGGCCTCGGTCCACAACTAGTCATCGAATGAACTAGTTTTTCGTTCTGTTGAAGGTAGGAAGTAATTTTTGCTTTGTGACAGGATAAAAACTGGAGAATATCTTTGTGGTCAGTGTCGAATATTCAATTCTGCGGACGAAGATGTGGAACACAAACGGATAAAATCCAGAAGCATCGTTCATTACGCCTCAGACAAGTATGTTCAAAGCAAGAGGAAGACTCACTGTAGTTTAACAGCCATATTAGAAAGTGCTACCGAAGCAGAAAGAGCTTCGTCACAGATTTAAGTGAAGACAAAACCTAGCCGACAAACAAAAGCTGCCAAAGCGAAAATGAGTATAAGCAGAGCAATGAGAGAACGTCCAATGAATTTGATACTAAAATTTATCCAGCTGATCTGACTAGAAGTCATAAGGCTTGGTCTGATGTAAAATAAGTAAGAGCGAAGGCCGAACTACTGAACTCGGACTTCCGAAACTGTTTCACAGCTGAAGACTATGGTACGGTCCCCCGTCAGTCATCGCACGAACGCCAAAATGTCAGCTACATGTTAAACACTTTTGCAGCACACCTAGGAATTCACATACACTAGTGGATCTGATGAGGAAGCTGGCAGGTACTACATGCGGGGGCAAACGTGTCAGTTCGTGGAGCATCCCTTGCGTTGGTACACTCCGTAGTAGAAAATTGCGCATCACTTTGGCTCAGAAGTGCTCATGTAAGATAGTTGACGTTCATTTGAATCCAGCAATGAGAGTCATTAATGTCACACACACATCTACAGGTACATGCTGGCTACCAATACTGTGGATCATATGTCCAATTCACCTTAGTCGAAAGGAAGCTCTTTACAATCTTTTTCAGCAAGTTTCTAAAAATAAGTTAATCCCTCTACGCTAAGAATTACTCTCGTTGCCTAGGAAATGCTGAGACATGTAGATTACGACCATCCATTCGTAGACATAATTCCTCATCTCGAAATTTCCATGAAACTAAAACATTATAGTCCTAAATAACAAGCAAAAATGGGCCTAAAATTTGATAAATTTATATCAAAAGTATATACTGTTACAGTTGTTTCGCTTCGAAAGCAGTAAACATTCATATTTACTTTACAAAAACTTAAGACATACTTACTTAACCGCCAATGATCTCTTCTGTATGATCGCTTATAAATAATTACCACGTATCACAATCTCTTAAAATTATGTAGCACAATCAACGTGCCGACGGTTACTGTAAGTGACTGCTACAATGCTCTACATTCACAGAAGAACCGCAGTGTACCACTAGATGACTGTGCCTTCAAGTAGCATCGGTGGTTTCCTGTGAAATTCACTGGTACTTAAAAACAAAACGCATAAAATGGTGGTTTGAAGCAGAAACCACTGGGGTTCAAACGGTTTAAGAACTGTGGCGTCACTTCAGTTGTTTTTATGGACACTGCATTTCACTGCCAGAAAAACGAACCCGAGGTAGAAGCGAGCAGTACTAAAAACAAGCTTGAGGTCAAAGAGCGAAGTGAGCATCCGTTGTAAACATCAAGTACCATGAGTGAGTGGAACAAGTTTGTTTTCAAACAAGACACACAGTGCATACCAAGAATATTTACACCAAAACATGCAGAAAATATCCCTGAACAACCTGTGCAATCTTGTCGGTGGAATTCTGGTTCACCCTTTATAAACCACTAAACACTGAAAGGTCCTTTTGCCCATCCTTGAAGTGCAGTGTGTGCAGAATAATGTGGACGATAGATGCTCAGTCGGCTGGGCAAGCATGGGGAGTGTGGTTGTGGTGGGGGTTGGGGGCAGGCCGTCAGTGCGCTGTAGGGGAAATGCCGAGAGCTGGAGGGGAAGTGTCGTTCTAAATTGATACCTACACTCATATTTTCTCCAAATATTAAATGTAGGCTCTCCACAGCCACAGTCACATGGTGACCATCCAAAAAGATCTACTGTCACCTCTGCTTTGGTTACTATCTATAAAGAAATCCACTGAAAATGCAACAAAAGCAGCGATATACTTTCACCTGGCCTGTTAGCCATTTTAACTTACATAGGAGCATCATGAGTGTTGAATTTTGGGTAAAACCTACATTTGTTTTGTTGCTGTGTTAAAATCTTCTTTTGTCAAAACACAGCAGAGTTTACACAAGGTCGCCTCATAAACATATTGAACAGACGCAATTGTGAGATGATTCTGAAACAGTGGTTCATTAAGTAAGAAACTGAAGGCAAGTAAGGTCAACAGCTTACGAAGAAGCACATCCTCAACACAAAAAAGTGTAATGTCTTCACTTAATGTTGTTCCACGACCCACAGCATTTCTCGTTTCACCAGCTATCGAAGGCCCTAAAAAATTACATTCGTTCATGGAAAAATTCTATAGTTAGTGGAATAACGCAGTAGATAGTGAAGTTCCACATAACAACCATATTGCAGAATACTCTCCTCTTTCAATGCTATCGTTTGCCAAAATTTCATTTCGATATTTCAAACCATTTATGAGATATGAGGGATGTTTTAAATGTTTTATTCTGGTTTTATTGCTGGCGCCCGCAATCGTAAATGAGTGTGCTGCATATGATCAATTTTCTCGAGAAAGATAGAGACCTTCATCCAAGTCTTGAGAAAAATTTGACACATTAGCTAAATTTCATACACAGCAGCATATTATATAATATGCACCAAACGCAAAATCACAGAGAGCCCTTTTTTCATTGCAAACTTCTTCCAATTTCGTGCAATGTATAAATGCAAATGACACAATAACAGTGACCGTTAACGAAGTGATGGACACAACATCATGAAGCTGACGTATAATATAAGCATCATAAATATGAGTTTTTGTGCCGAATAGTCGCTGTAAAATCGTTAGAGAAAGATTGCAGCGAGTGTGCCACGATTCCGTCAGCGCAGCGTGGCGCTGGCCGGCCGAATGCAGGCCAACAATGTCGGCCTGCCCTTCCGAACAAACGAATGAACTCACCCAGCGCTTCCGACGAGAACTGGTCAACGCGATTTTTTTTTTAATGTCCATTAGGCCGGTATTACACTATCAAATTTCTTTGTCAAAGATTTGATCAAAGATGTGATCCAATATTCCGTCCAATATATTTGACAAAGATCTTTGACGTAGCGCTACAAGGGGTATTACACTGTCATCAAATTTTTCGTCAAAGTTCAAGATGGCTGACAACAACTTGTTATTAACCGCAGCAGTTCTACGTACTCCAATTGCATTGTGTGCACATGCGGAAAAGAAGTGGGGGGAAAAAATGGAACCATACATACGAGGTTGACAGTCTTAAAAGTCCTGGGATTACAACTTGATAATAAATTCAGTTGGGAGGAGCACACCACAGAACTGCAGAAACGCCTTAACAAATCTGTATTTGCAATCCGAGTGTTAGCAGACATAGGCAACATAAAAATGAAAAAGCTTGCATACTTTCATTCCATAATGTCATATGGGATAATATTTTGGGGTAAATCTTGAAGTCAAACAAAAGTTTTCAAGGTCCAAAAGCGTGTAATACGTATTATTTGTGGAGTAAATTCACGGACCTCCTGCAGAAACCTCTTCAAAGAACTGGGTATACTAACTACTGCCTCTCAGTATATTTACTTCTTAATAAAATTTGTCGTAAATAATATATCTCTTTTTCCAACAAACAACTCAGTTCATACATACAATACCAGGAACAAAAATGATCTGCACAAGGACTTAAAAGCACTTACTTTAGTTCAAAAAGGGGTCCACTACTCAGGAACACTCATCTTCAATTATTTGCCAGGAAACATAAAAAATTTAGTTAGAAATAAAGATCAGTTTATCAGTTTAAAAGGAGCCTGAAAGACTTACTACTGGCCAACTCCTTCTACTCCATTGGCGAAATTTTTAATAGAAACAAATGATGTATTGTATTTATTCATACTATTAGTATTTTTATTTCAGCTTAAAAAAATCGACATATTCCACATCCACGAGGATCTCCTCAGCACGGATCTATGGAACGAAAAACTAATCTAATCTGGGCGAAGCCGTGGGTTTTACGACGACACGATAAAAGCATTCAACAAAACTTGTTACGTGAGCTTACAGTGGAAGACGTCAAGTCGTACATCAATTACTTAAGAATGGATGAGCATACATTTCTGTATGTGCTCAATGAAGTGTATCCTCATATCACAAAGCACAATTTTCACTTAAGAACTGCTACATCTTCAGAAGACAGGCTCTCTATAACACTCCGATTCCTTGCTACAGGAGAGGGTTATGTTAGGTTAGGTTAGGTTAGGTCTGGTCTCCAATCTTCTTAATCTATTTTTGTATTCAGGGTGCCTCACGTTGTAAAGCGCCTCATCAGCTATTAATTCTGCAGTTGTCGGCACACACCAATTGTATTTACCGGCAATGGTTATAAAAACACTACAGACGACAGAACGCTGCAGCGATGCTAGCGCTCCGCGTGGTAACATATCGCATTGCAGTGAACAGAAGACAAGCGATTTCTTTGATCAAATATACGGCCTCGGCCTAGATTTGATCAAATATTGGACGACATTTGTCAAAGATCCCTATTACACTATCAAATATCTTTGACAAAGATATTGGACAAAGATATTGGACAAAGAAATTTGATAGTGTAATACCGGCCTTACTTCGCGCGAAGTCACACTGGCGGCCGCGCTGAGAATCCTTGCAGTCTTGGCAGCGAGCCACGCACCTAGCCAAATTGCACGACGTACATTCTGCTCCGCAGACTTAATACAAGGTGTGATTGAAAAGTTTTAACAGTGGACTTGTAATTGTACAATGGTCGTACTTACATGCTACTGTGATGCATCTCCTTCAAATTAGTCCCCTTCTAACTGAAAACACACACTCCATGGGTGTTTCCACTTTCGGAAACATTCCTGGAAATTTTTTCCTGGAGTGTGTTAAGGACGCTCTCTGTATTTGCCTCTATGTATTCAATCAGGTCAAATCATTTCCCTTTCAGTGCAAATGTCACTTTAGGAAAGAGGTAGAAGTCGACTGAGGCCAAATAAGGGGAATATGGCGGTTCTGGAAGCACAGGAATTTTGAATTTGGCCAAAAATTCAACGATGGAGAAGGCGCGATGAGCCGCAGCATTGTCACGGTGCAGCACCCAACTCCTTTCCTACCACAATGCAGGCCTTCTCTTCCGCACCTTTTCGCGCAAACGCTCAAGGACACATTTGTAGTATTCCTGGTTAATTGTCTGTCCTCCAGGGGTAAATTCATGATGCGCAATATCGGTAGAATCGAAAAAAATCACCAACATTGTCTTCACCTTCAACTTACTTTGCCGTACTTTTTTCGGCCGTGTTGAACCTGGAGTCTTCTACTGCAAAGACTGCTCTTTGGCTTCAGGATCATATCCACAAACCCACGATTCGTCACCTGTAATTACCCTATTTAACAAATCTGGGCCATTTTTAGTCCGATTAATCAATTCTTTGCATACTTCAATCGGTGTTGTCTCTGGTCACTTGACAACACTTTTGGAATGAATTTTGCAGACACTCGACACATGTACAGATCTTCAGCAAAAATGGACTGAACTACATATAAACTTAAATGAAGTTCTTCAGCCAAATCCCTAATTATAAGCCTACGAGCAGAATACACTCGCCAACTTTCACAACATTTTCATTCGTTTTTGTGGTGGAAGGACGGCCGGACCATGGTTCATCTTCAAATGATTCGCGGCCATTTTTAAATCTGTTGAACCAGACGAAAACATTTGACTGGCTCATACAATTATGTCCAAAAGCTGTTTTTAATAGTCCGTAAGTCTCAGAAGATGATTTCCCGGTTTTAAATCAAAATTTCACACAAACTCGTAGGTCCGTTTTTACGTCCATTTTCACGCAGACAGAATCCACCAACAAGCCTTAACAGACCCGCAATCAACCAGCTGCCACAACGAACTGAATAAAGGAAACGCAGTTTCCTGTCAGAGGGTGTTTAAGGACAAGGCAATGACTCACTCCCCACCCTGCGTGTATCTGCCCGCCAAACCAGTAAGTAGTAGCGGATCCATTCTTAAAACTTTCCAATCACACCTTGTAGAAAACATGTATCAGTAGCGTGGATTAATCCTCCGCACCGCCACGCTATCCCATCAGTCTAAATAGAGGTCCTAATATCGTTTTGACCCGCGGGCCGACTTAATCTCAATCTTTATTCTACAAGCCACCTTTCGGTGTGTGGCGGAGGGTATTTTGTGTACGAGTGTCACGTCCCCCTTTTCTTGTCCTAGTCGCGTACGATTCGCGGGAAGAACGATTTTCCATAAACCCTCATGTGGGATCGAGCCTCTCTACTTTTATCTTCGCGGTCTTTTCGCGAGATACGCTAAGATGGAAGCTTGACTCTTCTAGGAATATATGCTCTCGAACTTTTTAACAGTAGACGATACTGTGATATAGAAAACCTCTCTTGCGGCATCTGCCACTGGAGTTGACTTAGCATCACTGTGGCGCTTTCATGCTTACTAACTGTACCTGCAACGAAACGTGCTGCTCTTCTTCGGATCTTTTCTATTTCCTCTATCAACCCTATCTGGTGCAGATCCCAGACTGACAAGCAGGATTCAAGTATTGGTTGAAAGAGTGTTACGTAATCTACTTTTTATGAGCTATATTTCCTAAGGATTCTTCCAATGAATCTCATAGTGGAATATATCATCGTTCCACTACAAATCGTTCCGTACACATACTCTTAGATGGTTTATGAAACTAACTGTTTCCAGTGATTGATCTGCAATCGTGCAATAATATAATAAAGGGACTTTCTGTCCCTCTGTTCGCAATACGACACATTTGCATACGTTGAGGGTCCATTGCCAGTCCCTATCGTCAATCCTCTACACGTTTTCCCATATGTTCTAGTGTCGCGACTTTTCTGTATACAACAGCATTACCCTCGAAAAGCCTCATGGAACTTTCACATTATCTACTAGCTCATTTATATACAGGGTGGTCCATTCATAGTGACCGGAACAAATATCTCACGAAATAAGCATCAAACGAAAAAACTACAAAGAACGAAACTCGTCTACCTTGAAGGGCGAAACCAGATGGCACTATGGTTGGCCCGCTAGATGGCGCTGCCATAGGTCAAACGGATATCAACTGCGTTTTTTAAAATAGGAACCCCAATTTTTAATATATATTCGTGTAGTAGGTAAAGGAATATGAATGTTTTAGTTGGGCCACTTTTTTCGCTTTGTGATACATGGCGCTGTAATAGTCACAAACGTATAAGTACGTGGTATCACGTAACAATCCGCCAGTTAGGACGGTATTTGCTTCGTGATACATTACCCATGTTAAAATGGACTGTTTACCAATTGCGGAAAATGTCGATATCGTGTTGATGTATGGCTATTGCGATCAAAATGCCCAGCAGGCGTGTGCTATGTATGCTGCTCGGTATCCTGGACGACATCATCCAAGTGTCCGCTCCGTTCACCGGATAGTTACGTTATTTAAGAAAACAGGAAGTGTTCAGCCACATGTGAAACGTCAACCACTACCTGCAACAAATGTTGATGCCCAAGTAGGTGTTTTAGCTGCTGTCGCGGCTAATCCCCACATCAGTAGCAGACAAATTACGCGAGAATCGGGAATCTCTAAGACGTCGGTGTTGAGAATGCTACATCAACATCGATTGCACCCGTACCATATTTCTATGCAGCAGGAATTGCATGGCGACGACTTTGAACGTCGTGTACAGTTCGGCCATTGGGCACAAGAGAAATTACGGGACGGTGACAGATTTTTTGCACGCGTTCTATTTAGCGACGAAGCGTCATTCACCAACAGCGGTAACGTAAACCGGCATAATATGCACTATTGGGCAACGGAAAATCCACGATGGCTGCGACAAGTGGAACATCAGCGACCTTGGCGGGTTAATGTATGGTGCGGAATTATGTGAGGAAGGATAAGTGGCCCCCATTTTATCGGTGGCAATCTAAATGGTGCAATGTATGCTGATTTCCTACGTAATGTTCTACCGATGTTAGTACAAGAATGGCGATGTACTTCCAACATGATGGATGTCCGGAACATAGCTCGCGTGCGTTTGAAGCGGTACTGAATAGCATATTTCATGACAGGAGGATTGGTCGTCGAAGCACCATACCATGGCTCGCACGTTCACCGGATCTGGCGTCCCCGGATCTCTTTCTGTGGAGAAAGTTGAAGGATAATTGCCCAGTGTGATCCACCGACAACGCCTGACAACATGCGTCAGCGCATTGTCAATGCATATGCGAACATTACGGAAGGCGAACTACTCGGTGTTGAGCGGAATGTCGTTACACGTATTGCCAAATGGCTCTGAGCACTATAGGACTCCGACTTTCAAAGGATTCCAAACCAGCTCTCCCTGCATTGTTGCAAGCAACGAAAGCAACAGTTAACCATCCGTTACCCAAACTGGATGAAGAAGAAACTTTCATTACAGAAAGTTTAACCTCGCACCACAAAATAGAGTAGGTCCATGAATAAGAACAAATTGAGAAGTTTTACCAACTCCTCTGAGGTTGACGGACATCATTTTGAGCATTTATTGCATTAATGTGGTATTTACAGGTAATCACGCTGTAACAGCATGCGTTCTCAGAAATGATACGTTCACAAAGGTGCCTGTATCATATTGGAGCAACCGAAATAATATGTCCAAACGTACCCACGTTCTGTATTTTAATTTAAAAAAACCTACCTGTTATCCACTGTTCGTCTAAAATTGTGACTATATGTTTGTGACTATTACAGCGCCATGTATCACAAAGCGAAAACAGCGTACTACACGAATATGTAATATAAAATGGGGGTTCTTATTTTTAAAAAAATGCAGTTGATATCCCTTTGACCTATGGCAGCGCCATCTAGCAGGCCAACCATAGCGCCATCTGGTTTCCCCCTTCAAGCTAGACAAGTTTCGGTCTTTGTAGCTTTTTCGTTTGACGCTTATTTCGTGAGATATTTGTTCCGGTCACGATCAATGGATTACTCTATATATTGCGAACAGTAGTGGCCCTATAACACTACAAGGTTAACCATCTCACTATTCCATTGTCAATAATTAAATCCTCGTAGCTACGCAACTACTTTCAGGAAGATTAAGAGAATCGTCCAACGGCGGTCTAATTTGTGTACCACTAACAGGTCATCCATCACTTACAATGGCTGCTAAAAATTCCCCGTGATACTCTTTAAGACAACGAACACAGGAATACTGTTTAAAGTCAGTAAGGAAAAAGTCATCTAAAAGCGTCACACTCAAATTTCCACGGAAACGAATGTAATTCATTGGCTTCAGTGGAGACCTCCCCAAGTCGGTCTCCGTCATTAAACACCACTGACCGCCTAGCTGCTTGTCTCCACTAACCGATTTGAGCGTCTACACACTCACTCTACAGCAAAAATCGCCTCAAAAACTAAAATGACTATTCTAGAAATTCGCACCAGCGCGCAGGAACAAACTTTCGGAACCTCTCGGTTTTCCTTGTTGCAAGAAATAATTTCGCTGGCCACAAAGGATCGCACTGCCCTGAGTTGTAAAGTACGCCAGTAAACCAACACGTCCACCCCAGAAGGCAGACGAATTCTGCAACACATAAAGGCTGCCAGTGAACTCCCTGACAATGTGAACTCCAAACCGCTCCACGAAATTATTTAACATTCACGCTTTTCATCCAATCAAATAGCTTGTCAGTAGCTTCATGCAAGCAATTTCCTGCCAAGATATTCTGTCCGACTAAAAGTATCCGGACACCTACATGTAATGCGGAATTGACAACTAGGTGTCAAAAAATGGTTCAAATGGCTCTGAGCACTATGGGACTTAACATCTGTGGTCATCAGTCGCCTAGACTTAGAACTACTTAAACCTAAATAACCTAAAGACATCACACACATCCATGCCTGAGGCAGGATTCGAACCTGCGACCGTAGCAGCAGCGCGGTTCCGGACTGAAGCGCCTAGAACCGCTCGGCCACATCGGGAGACCACTAGGTGTCACATAGGGGTGGACTCGCCAGTATAAAAGGAGGCGTAGAGTATTAGGTTATCAGCAGATAAGCAGTAACCCCAGAATGAGTCGATCAGGAGAGCTCAGCGACATTTCAACCCTTCTAAAGTCGTCCAAGTCCACTGTTGGTGATGTGATTGTGGACTCGCAGAGGAACAGCCACAGCTAAATCAAGCCTTTGGGACAGGAACCGTCGAGCACTACGGAGGATGGCTGTAAAAAAATCGTATGAAATCAGCGGACGCATTCAGTCGTGAGTTGCAGAGTGCCACCAGCAGTGCAGCAAGCACAGTGACTGTGAGTTGGGACTTGAAAACGATGGTGTGCATTGGGTCGGGTAGCCATACTAAGCGACGCTTGAGGTCGTCTAACAAGGGAACCTCCCCATCGCACCCCCCTCAGATTTAGTTATTCGTTGACACAGTGGATAGGCCTTGAAAAACTGAACACAGATCAATCGAGAAAACAGGAAGAAGTTGTGTGGAACTATAAAAAAATAAGCAAAATATACAAACGGAGTAGTTCACGCGAAGATATGCAACATCATGGACATTCCGAGAGTCGGGGCGCCGTGGTCCCGTGGTTAGCGTGAGCAGCTGCGGAACGAGAGGTCCTTGGTTCAAGTCTCCCCTCAACCGAAAAATTTTTCTTTATTTTAGCAAAGTTATGAACCATCCATACGTTCATTTACGTCTCTGTTCACTGTAATAAGTTTAGTGTCTGTGTTTTGCGGCCGCACCGCAAAACCGTGCGATTAGTAGACGAAAGGACGTGCCTCACAAATGGGAACCGAAAACTTTTGATCGTAAGGTCATAGGTCAACCGATTCCTCCACAGGAAAACACGTCTGATATATTCTATACGACACTGGTGACGGCATGTGCGTCACATGACAGGAATATGTTGTCGACCCACCTAACTTGTACACTTGGCGAATGAGTAAAAAGATTCTTCCACGTTGCCCGATTAGGTTTCTTGTGGATGTGATAATTACTCCCAAAAAAGTGATGAAAACATAAGAGTTTGTCACTTAAACTGCAACAGATCAATCCAAAAGTCTCACACTCGCACAGTTTTCCCTGTGCTCTGTCAAAACATATGTTTTTCGTTTTCAAATTTTTCCGTGTGTAGACCGTCAAATCCTGCATATGTTCAAGCAAATCTGAACATGTCCTGGAATTTTGGAGAGCGAAGTTGATTATGTGTGAGTGCCTGAACTTTGATAATTGTCTGAAAATAAAGAATTAAACTTTTTGCTCGAAGGAAAACTTCGCAGCTGTTCACGCTAACCATGGGACCACGGCGCTCCTGCATTCTGTCGGTACTTGATGTAGCCTATCTTGCGCATGGACTACTCAGTTTGTATATTTTGCTTATTTTTTCATAGTCGCACACAACTTCTTCCTGTTTTCTCGATTGATCTGTGTTCAGTTTTTCAAGGTCTATCCACTGTGGCAAGTTATAACTAAATCTGAGGGGGGTGCGATGGGGAGGTTCCCTTGTAAGGAGCGACACCACTCGAAACGAGCGATTTGGAATGATAGATGACACTATACCCTGTGGCAATCCGATCAAAGAGTTTGGGTTTGTCGAATGTCTGAAGTTTAGCGCCAACGGAGAAGAACGAAGGAGTGGTGTTACAATATGGGGATGGTTCTCGTGGTTAGGGTGTAGTTCCATTATTGCGCTTAAGAGAGTGCTAAATGCGGAAGGATATGAACTTATTTAACAGTATAGCAGAGGAACATTTCGGAGACAACGATTGTTTTTATCATCGTGACAATGGACCGTGTTGAAAAGCAGCATCTGTAAGGCCATGGAAAAAATTGGAAATTTATGGTAAGGTCTTACGGGAGCAAACTGCACAGGTCATCGGTCCCTAAGCCTATACACTACTTAATCTAACTTAAACTAACTGGCACTATGGACAACACCCACACCCATGCCCGAGGAAGGATTGAACCTCCGACGGGGGGAGCCGCACAGACCGTGACAAGGTGCCCTAGACCGCGCGACTACCCCGCGCGGCTAAGGTAATGATTGGTGGACTTTTTCTTCTCATCAGTCCTCTCCCTGGTTTGATGTCGCCCGCCACCAATTCCTCTCCTGTACCAACCTTCATCTCAGAGTAGCGCTTGCAACCTACGTCCTCAGTTACTATTTGCTGCATGTATTCCATTCTCTGTTTTCCTCTACAGTATTTACCTTCTACAGCGTGGAAGCTATACCCACACGTCTTAACAGATGTCCTATCATTCTGTCCCTTCTTGTCATCAGTGTTTTCCACATTTTCCTTTCCTCGCCGATTCTGCGGAGAACCTCCTCATTCATTACCTTATCAGTCCAACTTGTTTTCAACATTCTTCTGTGGCACCACATCTCAGACGCTTCTGTTCCTGTTTTGCCACTGTCCATGTCTCACTACGATACAATGCTGTGCTCCAAACGAACGTTCTCAGAAATTTGTATGTTTGATACTAGTAGACCTTTCTTGGCCAGGAATGGTCCTTTCTGCCATTGCTAGTCTGCTCTTTATGTCCTCCATGATCCATCCGTCACGAGATATTTTGCTTCCTAGGTTGCAGAATTCCTTAACTTCATCAATCCTGATGTTAAGTTTCATCAATCCTGATGTTAAGTTTCTCACTGTTCTCATTTCTGTTACTTCTCATTACTTTTGTCCGTTTTCTATTTGTTCTCAATCCATATTCTGTGCTCATTAGACTGTTCATTCCAATCAGCAGATTCTGTAATTCATTCTCTTTACGTCCATCTTTTTAGAGATGGTTGTGGGACTCGGCTGTTCGATACAGGGTGTCAAATCGAACATCTTTCAGCTGTCTAGATTTCAAACCTGTTTTATTTCGCTACGCTAAAACGCTGTCTTCAGTCTCCTGACCGACGTGTAGGAGCACTGTACCTTGGTTCTGATCAAAACAGGGGCCAGCAATGCTAGCATTAGTAGATTTTTGCTATAGCGGTCAACTTCATCAGCCGACGGCAGATGATGAATGAAGTGATCGCTATAGCAAAAATCTACTAATGCCATCATTGCTGGCCCCTGTTTTGATCAGAACCAATGTACAGCCGTCCTATACGTCGGTCAGGGGCCTGAAGATGACGTAGTAAACCGCTGGAACTGGTAGCCAAATAAAATAAGTTTGGAAACTAGAAGGCTGAAAGGTGTTTAATTAGACATCCTGATCCTGTAATTCTACTTCGCTTTCACAGAGGCTAGCAATGTCATCAACCAGTCTTATCATTGATATCCTTTCACTGTGAATTTTAATCCCAGTCTTGAACATTTATTTCCCTCACTGCTTCTTCGATGCATAGTTTGAACAGTAGGGATGAAAAAGGACGTCCCTGTTTTACACCCTCTTTAATCCGAAACTTCGTTCTTGGTCGTCCACTCTTGTTTTTTCCTCTTGGTTCTTGCGTGTATTATACGAGGGTTGCCCAGAAAGTAAAGCACCGCATTTTTTTCCTTCAAGAATTCATTGTTGAACAAAATGATAATCACACACACGAAAGAATGATGTTTTATCTACACAACCTATTTTTCTACGTAATCTCCATCCCGTTCTATGGCCTTCCTACAGCGCGAAACAAGGGCGTGTATGCCCTGTCGGTACCAATCCTTGTCCTGGTGGTGGAGCCAGTGCTTCACTGTGTGAATCACCTCACCGTCTGAAAATGTCTTCCACGAATGACGAATGGCATCCTTTAATGGCCCAAACAAGTGGGGCAGGACAGGTGTGTCAGGTGTGACAGCCGTGGATGGTCTCCCCGAACGCTGCAAATCGTGGAGATCCTCCGAACCGCCTTCAGATGACTTCACCCTCCGTGTCCAGCGACTAACTGTACTTCTGTAGACAGCAGATGCTCCATAGACTTTGCACAAGCGTTTGTGAATATTCCCCACAGTTTATTTCTCTGCAGTGAGAAATTCAGTGACGGCCCGTTGCTTGTAACTTACACCACATACAGACGCCATTTTGAAACTGTCGTGCAGCTACGCTATCTGTCGAAGGTGGCGGAAACTTGGCACACTCACTCAGGAGACTTCAAATAACATACAGTGTGGTACATTGGTCGTGACCGGGCCAAATATCTCACGAAATAAGAATCAAACGAAATAACGACAAAGAACGAAACTCGTCTAGCTTGAAGGGGGAAACCAAATGACGGTATGGTTGGCCCGCTAGATGGCGTTGCTATAGGTCAAACGGATATCAACTGCGTTTTTTTTTAAATTAGGAACCCCCATTTTTATCACATATTCGTATAGTACGTAAAGAAATATGAATGTTTGAGTTGGACCACTTTTTATCGCTTTGTGATACATGGCGCTGTAATAGTCACAAACGTATAAGTACGTGGTATCACGTAACATTCCGCCAGTTCGGACGGTATGTGCTTCGTGATACATTACCCGTGTTAAAATGGACCGTTTACCAACTGCGGAAAGGGTCGATATCGTGTTGATGTATGGCTATTGTGATCAAAATGCCCAACGGGCGTGTGCTATATATGCTACTCGGTATCCTGGACGACATCATCCAAGTGTCCGGACCGTTCACCGGATAGTTACGTTATTTAAGGAAACAGAAAGTGTTCAGCCACATGTGAAACGTCAACCACTATCTGCAACAAATGATGATGCCCAATTAGGTGTTTTTACTATTGTCGCGTCGAAACCGCACATCAGTAGCAGACAAATTGCGCGGGAATCGGGAATCTCAAAAACGTCAGTGTTGAGAATGCTACATCAACATCGACTGCACCCGTACCATATTTCTATGCACCAGGAATTGCATGGCGACGACTTTGAACGTCGTGTACAGTTCTGCCACTGGGCACAAGAGAAATTACGGGACGATGACAGATTTTTTGCACACGTTCTATTTACCGACGAAGCGTCATTCACCAACAGCGGTAACGTCAACCGGCATAATATGCACTATTGGGCAACGGAAAATCCACGATGGCTGCGACAAGTGGAACATCAGCGACCTTGGAGGGCTAACGTATGGTGCGGCATTATTAGAGGAAGGATAATTGGCCCCCATTTTATCGATGGCAATCTAAATGGTGCAATGTATGCTGATTTCCTACGTAATGTTCTACCGATGTTAGTACAATAATGGCGATGTACTTCCAACATGATGGATGTCCGGCACATAGCTCGCGTGCGGTTGAAGTGGTATTGAATGGCATATTTCATGACAGGGCCGGCCGGAGTGACCGAGCGGTTCTAGGCGCTACAGTCTGGAACCGCGCGACCGCTGCGGTTGCAGGTTCGAATCCTGCCTCGGGCATGGATGTGTGTGATGTCCTTAGGTTAGTTAGGTTAAAATAGTTGTACGTTCTAGGGGACTGATGACAAATGTTAAGTCGCATAGTGCTCAGAGCCATTTGAACCATGACAGGTGGATGGGAAGCACCATACCATGGCCCTCACGTCCATCGGATCTGACGTCTCCGGATTTCCTTCTGTGGGGAAAGTTGAAGGATATTTGCTATCGTGATCCACCGACAACGCCTGACAACATGTGTCACCGCATTGTCAATGCATATGCGAACATTACGGAAGGCGAACTACTCGCTGTTGAGAGGAATGTCGTTACACGTATTGCCAAACGCATTGAGGTTGTCGGACACCATTTTGAGCATTTATTGCACTAATGTGGTATTTACAGGTAATCACGCTGTAACAGCATGCGTTCTCAGAAATGATAAGTTCACAAAGGTACATGTATCACATTGCAACAACCGAAATAAAATATTCAGACGTACCTACATTCTGTATTTTAATTTAAAAAACCTACCTCTTACCAACTGTTTGTCTAAAATTGTGGGCCATATGTTTGTGACTATTACAGCGCCATCTGTCACAAAGCGAAAACAGTGGTCCAACTAAAACATTCATATTTCTTTACGTACTACACGAATATGTAATAAAAAATGTGGGTTCGTATTTAAAAAAACGCAGTTGATATCCGTTTGACCTATGGTAGCGCCATCAAACGGGCCAACCATAGCGCCATCTGGTTTCCCCCCTCAAGCTAGACGAGTTTCGTTCTTTGTAGTTTTTTCGTTTGACGCTTATTTCGTGTGATGTTTGGCCCGGTTACGATCAATGGACCACCCTGTATATGTAACGTTTCGCATTCGTAGCATTGTTTACAACTGAGATAAAAGATGCTGTCTATTACTTTCTGGGCAACCCTCGTATATTATCCGTCTGTCCCTATAGCTTGCCCCTATTTTTCTCAGAGTTTCGAACGTCTTGCATCATTTTACAGTGTCGTACGCGTTTTCCAGGTCGACAAATACTATAAATGTATCTTGATTTTTCTTCAGTGTTGCTTCCATAATCAACAGCAATGTCATAACTGCCTCTGTGCACAATAACATTCCTGAAATGGACTGGCTGCCCAGTGTCCCGATCTGAATCCGATGGCACATCTTTGGGATGAGTCGGAGCGCAAGCTACACTACTGTCTCCGGTTCAGGCTGTTGAGGGCGGATGGAATACCATTGCTCCACAAACATTGAGACACCTCATTGAGTGTGTCCCCAGCAGAGATCACGGCGTCATAAAGGCAGAGGTTGGACACATGTGATATTAATATTCACTAGCGGGTGTCTGGATACTTTTGATCAGTAGCGCCTGTGCCATGGCTTTTCCTATGTTTATTTCCCAGCCCCAGCTTGGAAATATCTTCCGTCCTGTGAAAATCACTCGGCATGATGTACACAAGAGCCACAGAAACGAATAAACAGGCGGTGTCGAAATGTCCAAATGACATGTTTATAACACGATGGCGAGTGAACCTGACTAATTTCAAGTGCCATCGATTTCTGACCACTCGTACGTGAGTTGTAGAGCACTTACAAACTCCGTCCAAATATTTGCGTCATTAAAAATGAAAGTGCCCGCAAGCTGCCGTTCGCGACGACTTCGGAATGGCTGAGGGCGTGTTTCGGGAGATGTAATGCGAGCCAGGTTAGCCGCTGCGGCAGTGTACACTGGGGCGATGCCACTCCTAGGGCGCCCCAGGAGTAAGCAAAATAGCGCCGTGGCCGGCCTGAGGAAACAAACACCGGCTTGCACGCGGGCCAGCTTGCTACAACGGCTTCCGTTCGGCGCTTACTTGAGGAACGTACTGCATCTGCGCCTGGCGTGTGTTAGGTGTTAGGATCTGGCTGCGCGTTGCCCGTAGCCACGAAGCTTGTTGTGTCACGCGTAACCAAACAAACGCATACGAGAGAAACTCACTGAAGAGGTGAAAGTCTTGCGACAGCGATACACAAACACTGAATTCCATAAATCAAGGAAGGAACACAAAAAAAGGAACCACTGAAGTAGGGATAACGTGACACGCGAGTGTTATCGACAGGGATATCAAACTGATTCCATATTTCTAGATTTCCAGAAGGCTTTTCGTGGCGCGCGCGCGCGCGCGCGTGTGTGTGTGTGTGTGTGTGTGTGTGTGTGTGTGTGCAAGCGCTTGGAGCATACAGGCGCTCAACAGCGAGGTTATCAGCGCATATTACGAGGGTAATCCCAAAAGTAAGGTCTCCTATTTTTTTATATGTACAGAACTCTGTTTGTGTGGCAGTTGGTCACACTGTTAGGCCGGTATTACACTATCAAATTTCTTTGTCCAATATCTTTGTCAAAGATATTTGATGGTGTAATAGGGACTTTGTCAAATGTCGTCCAATATTTGATCAAATCTAGAACCTCGCTGTAGATCTGATCACAGAAATTGCTTGTCTTCTGTTCACTGCAATTTTATAAACATTACGGTAAATACAATTGGTGTGTGCCGACAACTACAAAATTAATAGAGATGTATGAAGCTGATGACGCGCTTTACAACGTGAGGCACCCTGAATACAAAAATAGATTAAGAAGATTGGAGACCTGACCTGACCTGACCTAACCTAACCTAACCTAACATAACCCTCTCCTGCAGCAAGGAATCGGAGTGTTACAGTGAGCCTGTCTTCTGAAGATGTAGCAGTTCTTAAGTGAATATTGTGCTTTGTGATATGAGGATACACTTCACTGAGCACGTACAGAAATGCATGCTCATCCATTCTTAAGTAATTGATGTACGACTTGACGTCTTCCACTGTAACCTCACGTAACAAATTTTGTTGAATGCTTTTATCGTGTCGTCGTAAAACCCACGGCTTCACCCAGATTAGATTAGTTTTTCGTTCCATTGACTTGAAGATTTACCCCAAAATATTATCCCATATGACATTATGGAATGAAAGTAGGCAAAGTATGCAAGCTTTCTCATTTTTATGTTGCCTATGTCTGCTAACACTTGAATTGGAAATACAGATTTGTTAAGGCGTTTGTCCGCAGCTCGTGGTCGTGCGGTAGCGTTCTCATTTCCCGCGCCTAGGTTCCCGGGTTCGATTCCCGGCGGTGTCAAGGATTTTCTCTGCCTCGTGATGACTGGGTGTTGTGTGATGTCCTTAGGTTAGTTAGGTTTAAGTAGTTCTAAGTTCTAGGGGACTGATGACCTTAGATGTTAAGTCCCACAGCGCCCAGAGCCAATTTTTTTTTTTTTTTAAGGCGTTTCTGCAGTTCTGCGGTGTGCTCCTCCCAACTGAATTTATTATCAAGTTGTAATCCCAGGAATTTAAGACTGTCAACCTCGTATGTATGGTTCCTTTTTTTCCCCACTTCTTTTCCGCATGTGCACACAATGCAATTGCGGTACGTGCAACTGCTGCGATTAATAACAAGTTGTTGTCAGCCATCTTGAACTTTGATGAAAAATTTGATGACAGTGTAATACCCTTTCTAGCGCTACGTCAAAGATCTTTGTCAAATATATTTGACGGAATATTTGATCACATCTTTGATCAAATCGTTGACAAAGAAATTTGATAGTGTAATACCGGCCTAAGGCCCCGCGCGCTGTGTGTAAACTTGCGCACGCCGCGCTGAGGCGCTCAGTCTTTGCTTGGCAGCTGTTGAGAATGGAGCTCCCGTTGGATGTTACCGCCAAGTGCGAATTGCGCTCAGTTATTCGGTTTTTGCACGCAAAGGGCACTGCGCCGATTGAAATCCATCACCAATTGACGGAAGTGTATGGTGAGTCGTAGATGGATGTCAAAAATGTTCGTAAGTGGTGTAGAGAGTTTGCAGCTGGTCGGACCGAAATTCACGACGAACAAAGGGGCGGGAGAGCGTCAATTTCTGAGGAGACAGTGTTGAAGGTTGAGCAAAGCGTGCGTGAAGATCGGCGGATCACCATGGATGATCTCTGCACGTTGGTTCCTGAGGTTTCCCGAAGCACCGCTCACAGAATTTTAACGGAAACATTGAACTACCGGAAGGTGTGCGCAAGATGGTGCCACGCATGCTGACTGAGGACCATATGCGGCAACGAGTTGATGCTTCCCGCGCATCTCTTCACCGCCTTGCAGCCGAACAAGACAACCTTCTGGACTCAATTGTCAC
Source organism: Schistocerca nitens (assembly GCF_023898315.1). Lineage (NCBI taxonomy): Eukaryota > Metazoa > Arthropoda > Insecta > Orthoptera > Acrididae > Schistocerca > Schistocerca nitens. The sequence continues at coordinate 95,665,626 of NC_064620.1, read as the reverse complement.
GGGTGACGAAACCTGGGCATACCGCTTTACACCTGAGACCAAGCAACAATCAAGCCAGTTCATTACTTTCTGAACAGTATGGCGGCGAGCTGGTATGACTTGGGCATACATAAACTGCCACAACGTCTACAAAAATGCATCGACAGAAGTGGTGATTATGTCGAAAAATAGCTAAATGTTCAAGCTGTAAACTGATGTAAACCATTGTAGAAATAAACAGGTCTATGTACTTATAAAAAAATAGGAGACCTTACTATTGGGATTACTCTCGTAAAAGAAACGAAGGTGGATAAAGCTACAGAAATTCTTATCACATAGTGAGGGGGAATCGTACAAAACGACACTCATGCACTGATTCCTACCTCACTCGCATTCACTCAAACAACCACTTTATCTCACGACGGAGAAAGGTTGAAAGGTGCTACACCTGGGATTAAAACGGAAGCAAATCGACAGGAGAGCTAAAAGAAAGGCATAGGGAAATGTAGCTGGCTGACCATTTACAGGATGACAATTATTGAACTATATAAAAAAAACGTAAATTAGTTACGAAATGCGGCGTGCACACGCGTTATCCAACATGTAAACGTCACTACAGATATTCGGATTTATGTTCGACATGCCAACCATCATTGGCGATGATGTGACGCAGACGAATAGTGAAGTTCTGCATGACCTGCTGAAGTGTAGGAACATCGATGCTGTCGATGACCCTCTGAATGGCTGTTTACAGCTCAGCAATGGTTTTGTGGTAATTTCTATGCTCCTTGTTTTTAATATAATCCCACAAAAAGGAGTCGCATGTGTTCAGATCCGGAGAATATGGCGGCCAATCGAGGCCCTTGTCAGTAACCTCTGGGTACCGCAGAGCCAGAACGCGGTCCCCAAATTGCTCCTCCAGGACATCAAACATTCACATGCTTCTATGGGATCGAGCTCCATGTTGCATGAACCATATCTTGTCGAAATCAGGGTCACTTTGGATAAAGGGGATGAAATCATCTTCCAAAATCTTCACATGCCGTTCGGCAGTCACCGTGCCATCAAGGAATATCGCACCGATTATTCCGTGACTGACATCGCACACCAAACAGTCACCCACTGAAGATGAAGAGACTTCTCGATCGCGAAATGCGGATTCTCAGACCCCCAAATGCGCCAATTTCGCTTATTGACGAACCCATCCACATGAAAGTGCGCTTCGTCGCTAAACTAAACCATATTCACATCCAAGTCCTGTTCGTCAATTCTGTGGGTAACAGTGTTGGCAGAAAGACAAAGCGCTCTGAGCACTATGGGACTTAACTTCTGAGGTCATCAGTCCCCTAGAACTTAGAACTACTTAAACCTAACTAACCTAAGGACATCACACACATCCATGCCTGAGGCAGGATTCGAACCTGTGACCGTAGCGGTCTCGCGGTTCCAGACTGTACATCTACATCTACATTTATACTCCGCAAGCCACCCAACGGTGTGTGGAGGAGGGCGCACTGTCATTACCTCCCTTTCCTGTTCCAGTCGCGTATGATTCGCGGGAAGAACGACTGCCGGAAAGCCTCCGTGCGCGCTCGAATCTCTCTAATTTTACATTCGTGATCTCCTCGGGAGGTATAAGAAGGGGGAAGCACTATACTCGATACCTCATCCAGAAACGCACCCTCTCGAAACCTGGACAGCAAGCTACACGGCGATGCAGAGCGCCTCTCTTGCAGAGTATGCCACTTGAGTTTGCTAAACATCTCCGTAACGCTATCACGCTTACCAAATAACCCTGTGACGAAACGCGCCGCTCTTCTTTGGATCTTCCCTATCTCCTCTGTCATCCCGACCTGGTACGGATCCCACACTGATGAGCAATACTCAAGTATAGGTCGAACGAGTGTTTTGTAAGCCACCTCCTTTGTTAATGGACTACATTTTCTAAGGACTCTCCCAATGAATCTCAACCTGGCACCCGCCTTACCAACAATTAATTTTATATGATCATTCCACGTCAAATCGTTCCGCACGCATACTCCCAGATATTTTACAGAAGTAACTGCTACCAGTGTTTGTTCCGCTATCATATAATCATACAGTAAAGGATCCTTCTTTCTATGTACTCGCAATACATTGCATTTGTCTATGTTAAGGGTCAGTTGCCACTCCCTGCACCAAGTGCCTATCCGCTGCAGATCTTCCTGCATTTCGCTGCAATTTTCTAATGCTGCAACTTCCATCATCCGCGAAAAGCCGCATGGAACTTCCGACACTATCTACTAGGTCATTTACGTAGCGCGTAGAACCGCTCGGCCACCCTGGCCGGCGGCAGAAATACAACCGCTGTTCCATGGCCCTGGGGCTTAATGGCTGATGGGTTTGAATTTTGTACGGGAAGAGATGCAGGTCCTCAACAACAATTTGTCTCAGTGTCTCCCAGTTGATTCCCATCTGTTGTGCAGCTCGTCTGATCAATTTCCTGGAGCTGGTTTGAAACATAGCGCGTGTCTTCTCGGTGTTTTGAGGCGTTTCACCCTTTTTGTCAACACTGTCATTACGAACACAACCCGTTCTCTCAAACTTGCGAATCAAATCCTTGATTATTAGCACATTTGGACCGGTTGTCTTCAGCTTGAACTCTGTCGCAAACGTGCTTTGAGCCACAGTTGGGCTGTTATTGCTCGCATAGCTCACAAGCGATATGCACTCAGGCACGCTGTACCGTCACATTTTCACGTGCAAATGGCCGACAATAATAAGGCGCTTAATTCCCATCATGAACCGCGGCCAACCGTGTAGTTTGAACGTCCTAACGCAAACCGTTCAGACGATTTTATTTCATATAGTTCAATAATTGTCGCCCTCTTCAAAAACCACGGTGAGCCAGTCACCCTATTAATACGTTAAAAAGATCTCCCTAAAATTTTCAGAAACAAGTTGTATAAATCACAGAACTTTAAAACTCTAACCACATTCGTTTTAACGTTATTTAAACGAGAGGGCTCATGTGACAGCAAATTTGCACCGTTCCCTCGCAAGCGATTTCTAATCAAATTGCTTGCCTTTGGAGTATCGTCTCAGTTGTGCGACTGAATTCGTGATTTCCTGTCAGAAGGGTCCCAGTACTCAGTGACTAACGGAAAGTCATCGAGTAAATCAGAAGTGATACCTGGCGTTCCCCAAAGAGGTGTTATAGTCTCTCTGTTGTTCCTAATGTATATGAATGATTTAGGAGACAATCTGAGCAGCCATCTTATTGTTAGATTGTTTGCAGATGACGCTGTCATTTACCATGTAGTGAAGCCATCAGAAGATGAAAACCAACTGCAAATTGATATAGAAAAGATATGGGTAACGTGAGAAAAGTGGCAACTGACCCTAAATAAAAGAAGTGTGAGGTCATCCACATTCGTACTAAAAGGAATCCGTTAAATTTCGGTTACACGATAAACCACACAAACCTAAAGGCTGTCAATTCAACTACATGCCTAGGGTAACAATTACGAACGACTTAAACAGAAACAAACGCATAAATAATGTTGTGGGGAAGGCGAGCCAAAAACTGCGCTTTATCGGCAGAACACTTACAGGATGCAACGCATCCACTAAAATGATTGTCTACAATACCATCCTCTGCTAGGGTATTACGTCTGGTTTGGGATCCTTGCGAGTTAGTGTTGACGGAGGACATCGAAAAAGTTCAAAGAAGGGCAGCTCGTTTTGTATGATCGCGAAATAGGGAAGAGAATGTCACGGATATGATAGGCGACTTAGAGTGGCAATCGTTAAAATAACGACGTTTTCGCTGAAACGAGATCTTTTCACGAAATTTTTCGTCTTCATCTTCCTCCTCCGAGTCCGAAAATATTTTGTTGACGCCCACTTATTATAGGGAGAAATGATCGTCGTAATACGATAAGAGGAATCTGAAACCACACGAAAAGCTTTGTTCATTTTTCCCGCGCTGTTTGAGAGCGGGACGGTAGAGCAGTTGTGTGAAAGTGATTCGACGAAGCCTCTACCAACCACTTAAGTGTGAATTGCAGAGTGGTCATGTAGATGAAAAGGTATGCGAAGGATGTGATGGAACTTTGCCAAAGTATAGAAACGCCTGATATGGCATAATAATAACATGTAATACAGCTGTAAGCGACAAATTTATGTTTGAAATCAACAAAACGATTGTCTCCCTTTTAAATTACGAATACGTGCCAACGCTAACTCCGATTATGGCCGTAGAAGGACACGGAAAATACAATTCTCCTCTCAAAGAAATCGTGATGTCAAACTAGTTTCCTTGCCAGACGTACTCATCGCGAACGCTCGGCTATGCCGGGGACCAAGCGGAAATCAGTATCTCAGTGGAAAGATACCCACTGAAGTCCATATCGTTGTTATGTGCTATAGACAGCGTGGATGTATTTAAATGCGCAGCTACGAAGTCTGAAACTGGTCTAAACTAGTAACTCGCTCCCCGTCTGAGACGGTCTCTGCAACTCATAAGACCTGTAGTGTCACGTGCTGCGAAGCACGCCACAGAGTCCGTATATCTCGATGGTCCCAGGCACTATGTTTGTGACGTCATCGGAACTTTCGAGATGGCCACAGTCACCGTGGTTGAGGCAGCTGGATGGCTGCTTTTTGCACATTTTCCGACGATCACAGCATTGTAACTATAAATGTAATAAGTTTTTGTGATGTGTCATATGAAACAATAAAACCTAACTATTCGTAAAAGGTGGACGGCGAGAGAGCAAAATTAACAGATATAGAAACAGTTTTACTGAATCATGTTTTTGTTCCGAAAAAATACTTTCACGCGCCGCTCTTACACAAAATATGGCTGAGTGTGGTATGTTTTAAAACACTCATGCATACAATTTGGACACCACCAGGACGTTTGTTCTCAGCACGCTCTTCTCTTTTGGCTCTATCTGACATCGGAGCAAGCTTTGCAGACACTTGTAGACAGCGATTTTTTGCTGAGTAGCTGCTATCTTTTCGTCAAAATATCGCCCAGTAAGTCTGCTCGGTGGAGAAGACTGAATCTCTTAACGTGCTAACTCTGCTCCAAACTGGGAAAGGGTGCACTTCTGTCTGTGACCCATATTCCACGTCTCCTTGAACAGCACGAATGCATTCGTGATGCCCATCACAAACAGGTGGAAGAACAGTTTTGTCCACAAACTGAACTGCTTTCTCTTGAGATGATGATAAGCTTTGATTTGATCTGAGCTTTCATTTGGTCTGATTTGTCCACTCAGCTCGGAACGGCAAAATACGAGGCTCTGTTTTCGAGTTTAGATGGGTCAAAAGTCGAATACTACGTGGTAGGACAATATCGACAACCTTCCTCGTGCAGCCTACATGGTTACGGGTAGAGAGAAACAAACGCAATGGAAGCTACGAATTTTTACGCACTGCCCGAGTAAGACTCGGGCGCGGCCCGCCCGACAACTGCCGTTGCGCGAGTCTTTCTCGGGTCCCGACAAGAACGTGTTAACGTACCGTGAGCAACGAGGTGATCTGGTGCGGTGCACAAGCAAGGATCGAGAAAGGAAACTGGTCGCAACCTCCTCGGTGCAACCATTTCTTGACTTCCAATACGTATTCTACTCGAAACAGCGCCAACATTTATTAATGCAAGTACAATCACGCACTCACAGAAAGCCAGTTAGATTTTACACTGAATACATTGCACATTAGCTCCTTTCGTATCTTTTACTTAAGCCGTGCTCACACTCGAAAGCTGCTAGACGAGGCGCCTGCCGTGCTTGCTGCGATCTCTGAAACGACCTGCTACATCTCACGGAACGTACCCCTCATAGTGATCTGCCACCTCAGCGCTCTCCAGCGGTAATTCTCGGCTACATCTGGCCACTAAATCACACAATTTCTTTACCAAAATGTACGCGCGTAAAGCAGCTGCATTAATACCGTTAGCAGTTGTCGAGGAAGAGCGGAGAAAATCGGGAAGAAGATTCTGACCTCAACGATGTCTTGTACTGCAAATTACTGGCAGAGGAACATTGCACAACGCTGTATAAGAATCTGAGATACATGCCAGCAGAAGTTATTCTTTAAGGTGAAACGACAGGGTGACGACGAAAATATTGTTCAAATTCATGATTTTTTTTCACCGTACCGGAATGTAGTAGACAAATGGGGTTTGCTGCAATGAATAAAGCATACATTGATTTTTCTATTGGTATTTTTTGTTGAAAAATATTAATATCTTCACTGTGTAATTGGGGCTTTCCCGAGGCAGCTCTGAAAGGAGGTAGATTGAAGGTTGCCTCTTTGACTCCGGTTGTGGTTATCTGAAACACGAGATTAACATATCACCCTGATCCTTAAGATGTAATTTTAGTTCTTAGGCATTTTCAAAAAGAAAAAGGCGAAATTATAGATATTTGAAAAAATGGCCGTTTTTGGACTCCCTCCTTTTTGCCCGAAAATATTCTAAATATCACCATAAAAAAGTCGGCTACGATGAACTGAAGAGAATTCAGTTTGCTTCAGGGGAGACCAAAAATCATTAAAATCGGATAAAAACTGTAGCGTGGGCGACGACAAATATGGACAAAAATGGTTTAGAGAAAAACGCATTTTAAGTTTGACAAGTTTGTTTATCACATAAACAAGGGACTAAGCTTGAAACTTACGGGATATCATCGATGCCTGGTCCATAATAATTATCGCTCCGGCTAGTGGATGGCCGCTTTCTGCTACTTTGATCTGATAAGCCCTGATTTTCGTCCTCAAAGCCCTTTTCGCCGCTAAGCGCATCGCTGCTGCCATCTTCCCAGAATCGGCGCATTTCATCGCCGACTTTGATTTGAAGGGCATTTGCCACGTGCATCGATGCAGTATGGCCTATGTTGAATAGATATACGGCCAAATTTGAAGCAATGTTGACATCTTCGCTTCGACTGTATGTTATTTTTGGAGCATATCTCCAAGTGAGACTATTGAAAGTTCCGTTCATATTTTGAGTAACCGCCCGCCCCCAAACAACGCTCCAGAAAATCAGGTTTACGCAAAACGTTACAGACACGGAGCGTGAGAGCGGCACCGGTTCTCTAACGACAATCGAAGTGCAAACATGGCTTCAAACGCACACAAAATCGTTAATTTTGCACTTCACGAATAATATTTGGGGGAATAACTCTTCACTGTATATACATTCGGATTCAGTAATAATAATAAAATTTCGAGCTTTCTCGAGCGTCACACTGTTGTTCTCCCTTAACTCAATTGTATCTTCATCCTATTTTCGGTTTTAAATTGAATATAGTTAAACTATAGTGTCTAATATTAGTTTGCACACTCATGGTATCCATATTCTCGATGTTGCGTTGACTACCAACGCTCTGAAGTAACGTACTTCATCACCTAGATTTCAAGATCGAAATTCGTTCCGTAATTTCATTTGAATGGATGTGGAGATTCCGTAATTTCATTTGAATAGATGTGGAGATTTTTCGAAGCGGCTGCTGGTTTCGAGCGGCTATCAGAAGTGGTAAAGGCTGCCAGCTCTTGCTAGTGAGATGAAAGCAGAGCTCACCATTCGCAGCATAGTCGACGGTACCGATTGCGGACCTCTGGTACAAAGCCGCGTGTAGGGTTCTGCGACCGTGTAGAATGAGACTCCTCGACTTGCGCCACAGGGTGGTGGGGTTTCGGGTTCCGCTAAGTAGGTCAGGAGTCCATTACACTCAGGAGTCGGCTACACGGGTGGCGTGGGCTGTGTGGCATGGACTGGGAGGTTTTTCAGTTTAGAGGATCTCGGCGAAACACAAAAAGGGCACCAGTCTCAAAGGGTGCAAGTCGAACGCTGGAAAAACGTAGATCTAGGAGCCACCAGTGTAACAGTTGTAAATTGTCAGAACTGTGTTGGGAAAGTACCAGAGCTCCAAGTGCTAATAGAAAGCACTGATGCTCAAATCGTTATAGGCACTAAAAGCTGGCTAATGGCGGAGATAAATTCAGACGAAATTTTTGCAAAGGACCTAACGGTGTTCAGGAAGGATAGGCTAAATACAGCTGGCGGTGGCGTGTTTGCTGCTGTTAGTAGTAGTTTATCTTGTAACGAAACTGATGTAGATAGTTCCTGTGAGTTAGTACGGGTAGAGGTTATTCTTGGCAACCGAGATAAAATAATAACTGGATCATTTTACTGACCTCCCAAATGAGATGATAAAATTGCCGAAAGTTTTAAAGACAACTTGAGTCTAATCTTAAACACGTACCCGACTCATAACAACTATTGTTGTGGGAGACTTCAATTTATCCTCGATATGTTGGCGAAAATACATGTTTAAATCCAAAGATAAGCATAAAACATTATCCGAAAATGTGCTAAACGCATTCCCTGAAAATTATTTGAAGCATTTAGTTCATGAGCCCACTCGAATAGTGTCAGCTGTGAAGATACTTTTGATCTCTTAGCAGCAAATACTCCTGAGCTAATAACAAGAGTCAAAACAGATATAGGGACTAGCGAACACAGGGCTGTCGTAGCGAGACTCAATACTTTAACTTCCAAATCTTTCGAAAATAAACCCAAAATATATCTATTCAAAAAAACAGGTAAAAATTCGCTTGACGCCTTCTTGAGAGACAACCTCCACTCCTTCCAAATTAGCAGTGTAAGTATAGATCAGATGTGGCCGGAATTCCAAGAAATAGTGTCGACAGCAATTGGAGATTTATACCAAATAAATTAACAAGCGACGGAACTGATCCCCCATGGTACACAAAACGGATCAGAACACTGTTGCAGAAACTACGAGAGAAGCATGCCAAATTTAAACGAAAGCAAAATCCTCAGGATTGGCGCTCTCTTTCTGAAGCTCCAAATTTGGCGCGGAGTTCAATGCGAGATGCTTATTATAGTATGAAACTGGTATCTGTACAGATACCATTGGTGACCTTGCAGCTCTAGAAGAATGAAATTATAATGAAATCTAGACCTTTAGCTGCTTACAGGCGTTGAGTCCCGGTCGGGGCACACATTTTTCAACTGTCTCCGTTTTATTTATTTAATCGTATGGCTAGGGGCCCCCCGTCGGGCAGACCGTTCGCCGGGTGCCGGTCTTTCAATTTGACGCCACTTCGGCGACCTGCAGTTGATGAGGATGATAGGATGATGATGAGGACAGCACAACACCCAGTCCCTGGGCGGAGAAAATTCCCCGACCCAGCCGGGAATCGAAACCCGGGTCCAGAGGGTTGACAATCCGTCACACTGACCTTTTTTTATTTTTTTTATTTTTTTCTTATTTTTTCCATCTTTAGTTCTTGTTATTTTTGTTTTTTTATATTTTTTGTTTTGTTTTCTACACTCCTGGAAATTGAAATAAGAACACCGTGAATTCATTGTCCCAGGAAGGGGAAACTTTATTGACACATTCCTGGGGTCAGATACATCACATGATCACACTGACAGAACCACAGGCACATAGACACAGGCAACAGAGCATGCACAATGTCGGCACTAGTACAGTGTATATCCACCTTTCGCAGCAATGCAGGCTGCTATTCTCCCATGGAGACGATCGTAGAGATGCTGGATGTAGTCCTGTGGAACGGCTTGCCATGCCATTTCCACCTGGCGCCTCAGTTGGACCAGCGTTCGTGCTGGACGTGCAGACCGCGTGAGACGACGCTTCATCCAGTCCCAAACATGCTCAATGGGGGACAGATCCGGAGATCTTGCTGGCCAGGGTAGTTGACTTACACCTTCTAGAGCACGTTGGGTGGCACGGGATACATGCGGACGTGCATTGTCCTGTTGGAACAGCAAGTTCCCTTGCCGGTCTAGGAATGGTAGAACGATGGGTTCGATGACGGTGTGGATGTACCGTGCACTATTCAGTGTCCCCGCGACGATCACCAGTGGTGTACGGCCAGTGTAGGAGATCGCTCCCCACACCATGATGCCGGGTGTTGGCCCTGTGTGCCTCGGTCGTATGCAGTCCTGATTGTGGCGCTCACCTGCACGGCGCCAAACACGCATACGACCATCATTGGCACCAAGGCAGAAGCGACTCTCATCGCTGAAGACGACACGTCTCCATTCGTCCCTCCATTCACGCCTGTCGCGACACCACTGGAGGCGGGCTGCACGATGTCGGGGCGTGAGCGGAAGACGGCCTAACGGTGTGCGGGACCGTAGCCCAGCTTCATGGAGACGGTTGCGAATGGTCCTCGCCGATACCCCAGGAGCAACAGTGTCCCTAATTTGCTGGGAAGTGGCGGTGCGGTCCCCTACGGCACTGCGTAGGATCCTACGGTCTTGGCGTGCATCCGTGCGTCGCTGCGGTCCGGTCCCAGGTCGACGGGCACGTGCACCTTCCGCCGACCACTGGCGACAACATCGATGTACTGTGGAGACCTCACGCCCCACGTGTTGAGCAATTCGGCGGTACGTCCACCCGGCCTCCCGCATGCCCACTATACGCCCTCGCTCAAAGTCCGTCAACTGTACATACGGTTCACGTCCACGCTGTCGCGGCATGCTACCAGTGTTAAAGACTGCGATGGAGCTCCGTATGCCACGGCAAACTGGCTGACACTGACGGCGGCGGTGCACAAATGCTGCGCAGCTAGCGCCATTCGACGGCCAACACCGCGGTTCCTGGTGTGTCCGCTGTGCCGTGCGTGTGATCATTGCTTGTACAGCCCTCTCGCTGTGTCCGGAGCAAGTATGGTGGGTCTGACACACCGGTGTCAATGTGTTCTTTTTTCCATTTCCAGGAGTATATTTTTTTGGGGTGGTAGTGGACCGGTGGGGGCTCGGGGGGGCAAAGTGGGCGCGGGTCGTAACCCGAGGCCTGGCTACAGTGTCCCCCTCACCACCACCGAGCCTGTGGTGCTTAGGGAAGTAGGAGACACAGGAATCAACAGTAGTGGAAGGCGTTGTTGTTATTTATTTATTTGCATGTGTTCACTATTATCATGAAATTGTGTGAACACATCGGCGAAAGAGAAAAAGAAACATAAATTCTGGGTATAGAAAAAGAAAAGAAAAAGGAAAAGCAAAAAGAAATAAAATCCGCCAATCTGCGACGCGCTCTCCCATCCGCGGTCAGAAGTAGAATCGATCGTAGGCGGTTGAAACTCAGACACCGCCGGGGGAGGAGGGGTGCGTGCCCTCTGTGCCAGGCACCCCCCAACTCAGTGGAGGTCTAACAAAGACCGCTCGAAGATAGTTAGCAAATAATGTTCGGTAACGTGGCGTGTTTTCGAGAGCTGCATGGGCTGTTCGTAAATAGGTCCTGAAGTCGAGGCGGGATTTAGGTCCCTCGTGGAAGAGATAAGCGACCGCCCACCCTTTGACCCACGTAACAGCGTGACATTTGGCGGCGGGGAAACGTCTGTCCTCCGGGTATAGAAACATTCGAGGTTCGATTGTGTTTGGTGGCACCCGGAGATAGCAGGCAATGATTTGCTGCACGAAGCGCCATACATCTTGCGAAGAGGCGCATGTCAGACGGTGTTCATCAGTGTCCAGTTTCTGGCAAAGGAGACAAAGAGGGGATTCTGACAAGCCAATGTTGTGCAGTCGCTGCTTCGTGGCAAATTTCCTGTTGACTATGTGATACCACAGTGCCCGGACGTTCGTAGAGACGAAGAGCTGGCAGCTACCGGGGGCGGACACTGTCCCCGTTGATATTTATCAACGCCTGTAAGCAGCTAAAGGTCTAGATTTCATTATAAAGCTTATTATGGCTTCCACAACGATACTTTGTCTGGAAACACGGCAGAAAATCCAAAGAGATTCTGGTCGTACACTGATAAGCCAAAACATTATGACCACTGCCCACCGCGACGATGGATGCCTCCTGGTGGCGTTGAGGGCAGCAAATGTATGTAAGCGGATCAGACACTGACAGGGGATCACCCTAGCGAGCTTACGGGCTGCAAATGGGGAAATCCGTTGAGATAAGCGACTTTGACAAGGGGCAGATTATTATTGCGCAGAGCCTGTGAACGGAGTATCTACGGTGAAGCTGGTCTAACGTTCACGTGCTACTGTGTTGAGCATCTACGGAAAGAGGTAGAAGAACAGCGAAACTACCACTAGGCATTAAATGGCTGGACTCCGTGGTTCTTCACAGAACGTGGGGTTCAGAGCCTTGTCTGACCTGTAAAGTAGGATAGATGGTGATCGTGGCATCTCTGCCGGAAGAGAACATTGTTGGTGTACGCACAAGTGTTTCGGAGCACACCATTCATCATACATTGTTGAACGTGGAGCCCGACAGCAGACCATCCCTACGTGTTCACATGTTGATCCAACGATATCGTCAATTACGATTGCAGTGGGCACGGGAACATCGGGATTCAACCGTCGATCAAAGGAAACGCGTCGGCTCTTCTGGTAAATCGCATTTTGGCTACGCTAGGTCGCTGGTCGTCTCCACAAACGCCGTCATCTAGGCGAGCGGCGGCTCGAAACGTGCAGCGCGTGACGGACGCGGAATGGTGGGAGCAGTATTTTCTGTGGGAAACACTCTCCTATGCTTGCATGGGACCTGTGGCAGTAATCCAAGACACAGTGACAGCTGCGAACCACCTGATCCCTTCATGCTTGATGTCTTCAAAAATGGCTCTGAGCACTATGGGACTTAACTTCTGAGGTCATCATTCCCCTAGAACTTAGAACTATTCAAACCTAACTGACCTAAGGACATCACACACACACACCCATGCCCGAGGCAGGATTCGAACCTGCGACCGTAGTGGTGGCGCGGTTCCAGGCTGTAGCGCCTAGAACCACTCGGCCGGCCCGGCCGGCCTTGATGTCTTCCCCGACAGCGATATCAACTTTCTGCGGTATAATTGTCAGTGTATCGGAGCTGCAACCGTGCTACAGCGGTTTGAGGAGAATTATAGTGAACTCACGTTGATGTCTCGGCGACCAAATTCGTGGAACCCATCTGGATCGCTATCGAGCGCCATCACCGCTTAAGCAGATCAGTGACCCAGTATTTACGCGAATTACACGACCTGTGCGTAGGCATCTAATGCCACATGCCTCCACAAACCTACCAACAAACTGTCGGATCTCTGATACGCAGAATAAGGGACCTATTTGGTTGCAAAGATGGACAAACAAGCTATTAACCAGGCGGTCAAAATGCTTTTCCTCATCAGTGTATGTAAAATATGCTATCACCGAGACACAATCAATGCCTTCTCTGCGAGATAGTGATGCAATACTGTCGTGACAGTGCTGCTAAATCACAAAAAAAAAACGGGTCAGAACACTGTTGAAGAAACAACGAAAAAACCATGCAAAATTTAAACGAACGAAAAATCTGCAAGATTGGTGATCTTTTACAGAAGCCCGAAATTTAGCACTAACTTCAAAGCGAATGCCTGTAATAGTTTCCACAACGAAATTTTGCCTCGAAACCTGGCAGAAAATCCAAAGGGATTCTGGTTCTATGCAAAGTATGCACGCGGCAAGACGCAATCAATTCCTTCTCTGCGCGATAGCGATGGAAATATTAGCGATGGCAGTGGTGCTAAATCAGAGTTACTAAACACAGCGTTCCGAAATTCCTTCACCAAAGAAGACGAAGTAAATAATCCAGAATTCGAATCAAGAGCAGACGCCAACATGAGTAGCTTAGAAGTAGATTCCCTCGTAGTAGTGAATCAACTTAAATCACTTAATAAAAGCAAGTCTTCCGATCCAGACTGTATACCAAATAGTTCCTCTCAGAGTATGCTGATGCAACAGGTCTATGCTTAATAACCACATACTCGTACAACTGCTCGCTCAACGAAAGATCCGTACCCAAAGACTGGATAGTTGCACAATATTCATGAAAGGCAATAGTAGTAATCCATAGCATTAACGTCGATATGCAGCAGGATAGCTCTTTATTCACACGAAGCGTTGAGTGCTATCGACAAGGGATTTCAAATTGATTCCGCATTTCTAGATTTCCAGAAAGCATTTGACATCGTACCTTACAAGCGGGCTGTACTCAAGTTGCGTGCTTATCAATACCGTCTCAGTTATGTGACTGAATTCCTGACGTCCTGTCAGATAGGTCACAATTCTTAGTAACTGACAGAAATTTATCGAGTAAAACAGAAGTGATGTCTGGCGTTCCCCAACGTAGGGCTATAGGCCCTCTGCTGTTCCTTATCTATGTATTTAGAAGACAGTCTGAGCAGCCATCTTTGTTTACGGATGATGCTGTCGTTTATCGTCTAGTAAAGTCATCGAAATTTCAAAATAAATTGCAAAACGATTTAGAAAAGAAATCTGCATGGTGCGAAAATTGGGAATTGGTCCTCAGTAATGAAAAGCGTGATTTAATCCATATGCGTGCTAAAAGGAATCCGTTGAACTTCGGTTACACGATAAATCAGGCAAATCTAAAGGCCGTAAATTCACCTAAATATCTAGGAATTTCAATAACGAACAACTTAAATTGGAAAGAACACACAGAAAATGTTGTGAGGAAGGCGAACCAAAGACTGCGTTTTATTGGGAGAACACTTAGAAGATAGTACAGATCTACTAAAGAGACTGCCTACACTACGCTTGTCCGCCCTTATTTGGAGTACTGATGCGTGGTGTGGTAACCTTACCATATAGGGATAGGTTCAACGGATTTCATCGAGGAAGTTCAAAGAAGGCCAGCACGTTTTGTATTGTGGGGAAATAGGGGAGAGATTATCACGGACGTGATACATGGCATGGGGTGGACAACATTAAAGCGAAGGCATTTCTCTTTGCGGCGGGATCTTCTCACGAAATTTCAGTCACCATCTCCTCCAAATGCAAAAATATTTTGTTGACGCCGACCCACATAGTGAGAAACGACCATCGTAATAAAATAAGAAAATCAGAGCTCGCATGGAAAGATTTAGGTGTTCGTTTTTTCCGCGCGATGTACGACAGTGTAATAATAGAGAATTATTCTGAAGGTGGTTCGATGAACCTTCTGCCAGGCACTTAAGTGTGACTTGCGGAGTATCCATGTATATGTAGATGTAGACCATCATTGAAAAAAGTATTTCTCAGCAAGATATAAACATGAGGCAATCCATAAGACCAAGAGATAGGTATCCAGGGTGGTCCATTGATAGTGACCGGGCCAAATATCTCACGAAATAAGCATCAAACGAAAAAACTACAAAGAACGAAACTTGTCTAGCTTGAAGGGGGAAACCAGATGGCGCCATGGTTGGCCCGCTAGATGGCGCTGCCATAGGTCAAACGGATATCAACTGCGTTTCTCTAAATAGGGACCCCCCTTTGTTATTACATATTCGTGTAGTACATAAAGAAATATGAATGTTTTAGTTGGACCACTTTGTGATAGATGGCGCTGTTATAGTCACAAACGTATACGTACGTGGTATCACGTAACATTCCGCCAGTGCGGACGGTATTTGCTTAGTGATACATTACCCGTGTTAAAATGGACGTTTACCAATTGCGGAAAGGGTCGATATCGTGTTGAAGTACGGCTATTGTGATCAAAATGCCCAACGCGCGTGTGCTATGTATGCTGCTCGGTATCCTGGACGACATCATCCAAGTGTCCGGACCGTTCGCCGGATAGTTACGTTATTTAAGGAAACAGGAGGTGTTCAGCCACATGTGAAACGTCAACCACGACCTGCAACAAATGATGATGCCCAAGTAGGTGTTTTAGCTGCTGTCGCGGCTAATCCGCACATCAGTAGCAGACAAACTGCGCGAGAATCGGGAGTCTCAAAAACGTCGGTGTTGAGAATGCTACATCTACATCGATTGCACCCGTACCATATTTCTATGCACCAGGAATTGCATGGCGACGACTTTGAACGTCGTGTACAGTTCTGCCACTGGGCACAAGAGAAATTACGGGACGATGACAGATTTATTGCACGCGTTCTACTTAGCGAGGAAGCGTCATTCACCAACAGCGGTAACGTAAACCGGCAGAATATGCACTATTGGGCAACGGAAAATCCACGATGGCTGCGACAAGTGGAACATCAGCGACCTTGGCGGGTTAATGTATGGTGCGACATTATGGGAGGAAGGATAATTGGCCCCCAATTTATCGATGGCAATCTAAATGGTGCAATGTATGCTGATTTCCTACGTAATATTCTACCGATGTTACTACAAGACTTTTCACTGCATCACGGAATGGCGATGTACTTCCAAACATGATGGATGTCCGGCACATAGCTCGCGTGCGGTTGAAGCGGTATTGAATAGCATATTTCATGACAGGTGGATTGGTCGTCGAAGCACCATACCATGGTTCGCATGTTCACCGAATCTGACGTCCCCGCATTTCTTTCTGTGGGGAAAGTTGAAGGATATTTGCTATCGTGATCCACCGACAACGCCTCACAACATGCGTCAGCGCATTGTCAATGCATGTGCGAACATTACGGAATGTGAAGTATTCACTGTTGAGAGGAATGTCGTTACACGTATTGCCAAATGCATTGAGGTTGACGGACATCATTTTGAGCATTTATTGCATTAATGTGGTATTTACAGGTAATCACGCTGTAACAGCATGCGTTCTCAAAACTTATAAGTTTACAAAAGTACATGTATCACACTCGAACAACCGAAATAAAATGTTCAAACGTACCTACGTTCTGTATTTTAATTTAAAAAACCTACCCGTTACCGACTGTTCGTCTAAAATTGTGAGCCATATGTTTGTGACTATTACAGCGCCATCCATCACAAAGCGAAAAAAGTGGTCCAACTAAAACATTCATATTTCTTTACGTACTACACGAATATGTAATAAAAAATGGGGGTTCCTATTAAAAAAAAAACGCAGTTGATATCCGTTTGACCTATGGCAGCGCCATCTAGCGGGCCAACCATAGCGCCATCGGGTTTCCCCCTTCAAGCTAGACAAGTTTCCAGAATGAGATTTTCACTCTGCAGCGGAGTCTGCGCTGATATGAAACTTCCTGACAGATTAAAACTGTGTGCCCGACCGAGACTCGAACTTGGGACCTTTGCCTTTCGCGGGCAAGTGCTCTACCATCTGAGCTACCGAAACACGACTCGCGCCCGGTCCTCACAGCTTTACTTCTGCCAGTGGTAGAGCACTTGCCCGCGAAAGGCAAAGGTCCCGAGTTCGAGTCTCGGTCGGGCACACAGTTTTAATCTGTCAGGAAGTTTCATAGACAAGTTTCGTTCTTTGTAGTTTTTTCGTTTGACGCTTATTTCCTGAGATATTTGGCCCTGTCACGATCAATGGACCACCCTGTATACAGGCTGAAGAAATTCGCGCAGTCGGATTTCGCAGCGCAGTTTCCCAAATATCGGCAATATAAAAATCACTCACACAAAGTTTCGTCCTGCGCGTATTTCGGGCAATAAATGGACACTACAGATCGGCAGTCTGGCAACACTGTAATCACGTGTACGGTAACTACTTCTGTCTGAATATTGTAGTAGTGCTGTGTAATTGGTGGAGAGGAGAGCGTTTTGGGTTAGCATGCAGGAGGTCGAGGGTTCGATTCTGGATCGTGGATTATAGTACTCTGCGTGGTACGATATCTGGCGTTTTAACCGTTAAACAGCAATTACAGTGGGTCTTCTACAAAACATTTGCGGTTATGTATGGAAATGGGAATACATTCGTTTTCATTGGCCATCTCTTAAAGAAACCTTTTGCAGGTGGTGGATGCGAATTGTTTCGCACCACTGCATCTTCTAAATTCTAAACCTGTTTTCTGTGTTCCCTCCACCAATGTTACCAACGATTAATACCAACTATTATTCTTGCCACATTCAGGTCCATTACAATCCGTTAGGACCTCACGTCATGAGGAGGGCTAGCAACGTGCTTTGGAAATAATTTTGATGGGACAATTGGGCGAAGGTACACAGAAAGCAGGTTTGGAATCTAGCAGATACAGTGGCGCGATACAGTTCGCGTCGACGACGTGAAAAAAGGCTTCTTTAATAGCTGACCAATGAAAACGATTGTACTTCAATTTCTGTGTTTATAGTATGTAATTGCAAATGTTTCGTAGAAGACCCACTGCAATCGCTGTATGACGAGTAACACGTCAGATACTGTACCACGTGACTGCTTTTATCAAATAAAAAAATAATAGGCCTCAACCCTCCTGCATGCCAACTCACAACACTATTCGCTGCAACAGCTGCACAGCACCGCTATGTCTGCTGACAGAGGTAGTTACCGTACATGTGATTATAGTGTTGACAGGCCCAAAATATGCGCAGGACGAAATCTTGTGTGGGAGTAGACGTGCTGCGAAGTTCGATTGCGCGAAGTTTTCTTCACCCCGTATATTTTACACGAAGTTTCATAATAGCAAGAATTTCCAGTATGTAACTTGTGTTTACTTTCTGATAAAGACTAGCAGTCACGTTAAGATTTGTGGCCGCTGGGGAAACATTCCAGCAGTTCACTTGTACAACACGAACTGCAGAAAATACATTATTCTTAATAAATAACAGCGATTTTTGCAGATGACGGTTCAATTAAATTTGTAGGAAAGACTCAGAATCTTTTAGAAAAAAAGGTGAAAAGAAAATCTTGGAACGACGTGAACACGAACCTGCCACATTTCTCTGCACAGCTCACTACATCTTCGACATGGCAGATAGGTCTCCGTGTATGGTATACACATTGAAAGACTTTATCTACAGATGTCATTATTAACTACGATAAATTGCATCAAACCCACGCGCTTTTGATAGAGCATCATCGTGCCGTACCATAAGTTATAACACTAAAAACATCTACATCTACGTGATTACTCTGCTATTCACAATAAAGTGCCTGGCAGAGGGTTCAGTGAACCACCTTCAAGCTCTCTCTCTACCGTTCCACTCGCATTAATTACGATAATAATTTGTTTGAGACGTGCATTTCTCATTTTCTGTTCTTATTTATTATATTCAATCCTTTTCGATACAGTTCGTGGCTAAGTATTTAACCGCGTGAACAGTAATTGCGACTTTATCCTATGCTATATTCGTTTGTTTACCAATATGACCAGTTGCTTTCAACGTTTGCCTCTATGTGGCGTCTGTGCGTTAGGTTTGACGTCATTGCTCAAAGATGACTGGTTGTATCGCGCACTAGAATTGACCCCGAACTGCATTAGCGCAAATTTAATTACACACCAGCATAAACAACAATTTCAAATCAGATTTCATTCATTAAGTTCTTGAGACCCCTATGACTTAAAAGGCGTATTAATTTTGTTGCGAAAAGTACAAATGGCTCTGAGCACTATGGGACTTAACAAAATGGTTCAAATGGCTCTGAGCACTATGGGACTTAACATCTGTGGTCATTAGTCCCCTAGAACTTAGAACTACTTAAACCTAACTAACCTAAGGACATCACACACATCCATGCCCGAGGCAGGATTCGAACCTGCGAAAAGTACAGCTTATTACATTAACCCTGAAAGCGTCCAAAATTCTTATACAGAAATATTATTTCTTATGATTTGCGTATGAAACATGTGTCTCTCAAGACACCATTGTCATACACTCGATTTGTTAAATATTACCACCCCCTCCTGATGCAGAAGCTCGTTTGGGACGGAGACATCGTGGGAGAATATATTGTTCCTGTGTGTAGCGTTCCGATTTTCCTGTTCGTAAATGTGAGATTTATAAAACTTAGGTTTTTCCAACAAAAACTGCTTCAGTCAAGCCATGATAAACCATCTCGATGACCGCTTTACAAAATCAAATTAACCTGGATGTAACTGACGTGTCGAAAATCTGCACATTCATTACAAAATCTACAGGGATTCAGATGCCCCTACCGCTGTCGTTCATTGCAACCCGCAGTGCCATAGCTGATCTTCATAAACCACGCCTGAGATTTTCATATTCTCTCACTCTCTATGTGCAAAATATTAGTTCTACAGAGAAAAACGAGGACTTTTTTTGTAGGAAATTTAATGTAGTTAAATTTTGTACTGGGATACGTTCTAGCAGGAGGCCACGGTTTTCGAGTTATTCAAGAAAAACGTGACTTTGAGACGCACCTCCACCCCACGCTCACCCTTCACTAATCATTATTCCTAGTATGTTGTTAGTCGCACTTCCTTTTACCACAGTACAAAAATTTCCGGCTACATGAACTGTTCACCATATTCTAACTTTTTTGGTATCTACTGATTGGACTACTACGCCACCAGCGTAGTGGGCTTGTTGGTCGGCATTATTAATTTAAACAAGCCAGTGAGGGTAACGAATGAGAAACGACATATGTAAGCGTTACGCTTAAATTTAATTACATTGACAATTCGATCCAATCTTAATTCTTACAAGCACAGTAGTTTCATAGTGAGAAGGCCTGACAAATACAACGATGTAATTCTTTATTTTATGTTGTTAAAATTCGCAAAATTGCTAGGTAAAATTTACACAAACGTCAATTTGACGATCAGTAAGTGCTCGACTATGCCGGTGGCGTAATAAGGGCGGGCAACGAAGATAAAAAAAGGCCAAATGTGGGAAATAAATCGTGCAGTCGTAAATATGTGTACAGTGGTAGGAGGGAGCACCATGAACAACGAACTGGAAATCCTAACCGGTGAGGGCTGAGTCCAGAAGTGGGGGTGCGTTTGAAGGTCACTTTTGTACGCTTTTAGCCGGCCGTAGTGGCAGAGCGGTTCTAGGCGCTTTAGTCTGGCACCGCGCGACCGCTACGTTGTGCTCAAGCATGGATGTGTGTGATGTTCTTAGGTTAGTTAGATTTAAGTAGTTCTAAGTTCCAGGGGACTGATGACCTTCGATGTTGAGTCCCATAGTGTTCAGAGCCATTTGAACCATTTTGTATGCTTTTCTGAATACCTCGAAAACTGCGGCCTCTAGCGGAAATGTGTCCCAGTACAAAATTTAACTGCATTGAATTTCCCACAAGAAGGTTCTCCTCATTTTTTCTATAGGCCTAATAGTTCACACGTAGCGAGCGAGAGAATATAAAAATCACGCTTGGCTTATGAAGGCCA
Organism: Schistocerca nitens; assembly: GCF_023898315.1. NCBI lineage: Eukaryota > Metazoa > Arthropoda > Insecta > Orthoptera > Acrididae > Schistocerca > Schistocerca nitens. The sequence goes on along the minus strand of NC_064620.1, from coordinate 95,644,629 downwards.
GTTGTAACATTGCGGGTTGCATAAAACGACAGCGGTAGGGGCAGCTGAATCTCCCCTATACAAGCCTGTTAGAATTTATGTTGAGCGTCCGCAGAAAGCTGTCATCAATTTGATTCTGGTGGTTTTCGTGCCATTGATGGGCAGAACTCAGGTGTTAGTTAACGGCTTATCTTCTGACTGCTATCGTTCCTCCGTGCTCTTCTTGCTGTTCGCAGTTTTACGAATCTTTTGGTAACCACGGAATATTCATGTTGTTTTCCAGTCTTCTCGTCTCGAACTGATGAGAAGCAATGGCGTGGACTGCTGCAGGGACCCCAGTATTTCTGAGAAGTATGTCATGTCGCGATCTGTTGTTTGCTCTCGAGAGGACATAGGGAAAACAACAACCACAAAATGAAGAAAAATATCTAGCTACACTATGTGGTCAAAAGTATCCGGACACCTGGCTGAAAGAGACTTACAAGTTCGTGGCTCCCTCTATCTGTAACGCTGGAATTAGCCCATCCTTAGCCTTGATGACAGCTTCCACTCTTGCAAGCATACGTTCAGTCAGGTGTTGGAAGGTTTCTTGGGGAATGGCAGCCCGTTCTTTCAGTGAGGCCTGGCACGAAGTCGGCGTTCCAAAACATCCCAGAGGTGTTCTATAGGATTCAGGTCAGGACTCTGTGCAGGCCAGTCCATTACAGGGACGTTATTGTCGTGTGACCACTCCGCCAGAGGCCGTGCATTATGAACAGGTGCTCGATCGCGTTGAAAGATGCAATCGCCATCCCCGAATTGCTCTTCAACAGTGGGAAGCAAGAAAGTGCTTCAAATATCAATGTAGGCCTGTGCTGCGATAGTGCCACGCAAAACAACAAGGCGTACAAACCTTCTTCATGAAAAACCGACCACACCATAACACCACCACCTCCGAATTTTACTGTTGGCACTACATACTCTGGCAGATTACGTTCACCGGGCATTCGACATACCCATGCTCTGCCATCGGATAGCCACATTGTGTACCACGATTCATCTCTCCACACAACGTTTTTCCACTGTTCAATCGTCCAATGTTTACACTCCTTACACCAAGCGAGGCGTCGTTTGACATTTACCGGCGTGATGTGTGGCTTATGAGCAGCCGCTCGACTACGAAATCCAAGTTTTCTCACCTCCTGCGTAACTGTCATAGTACTGTGTGATGGTCTGGATAGTTGTCTGCCTGTTACACATTACGACCGTCTTCAACTGTCGGCGGTCTCTGTCAGTCAACAGACGATGTTGGCCTGTACGCTTTTGTTCTGTACGTGTCCCTTTACGTTTCCGCTTCACTATCACATTGGAAACAGTGGACCTAGGAATGCTTACGAGTGTGGAAATCTCGCGTACAGACATATTACACAAGTGACGTCCAGTCACCAGGCAACGTTCGAAGTCCGTGAGTTACGCAAAGTGCCCCATTCTGCTCTCTCACGATGTCTAATGACTACTGAGGTCGCTGATACGAAGTACCTGGTAGTAGGTGCCAGCACAATGCACCTAATATGAGAAACGTATGTTTTTGGGGGTGTCCAGATACTTTTGATCACATAGTGTATAATAGCAGGGCATAAATAGGCAGGGGCAACCGAAGAATTTCCCCAACATCTGAGAGGACAAGAGGATAACAGTACACGAAGGAAAAAAGAATAAAGAAAAATTAAAAACGGAAAGGAGAAGTTGAAAAATTAGTGGAATCATTCCGTCAATTGAAGTCTTTTGCTTTATTAATACAATCATAGGTGGCTCTGGAACAACAAGGGGCTGTCAGAAAGTTTCAGTTTGAGGGGATTGCTGCAGCGTATAGAGGGTGTTACAAAAAGGTACGGCCAAACTTTCAGGAAACATTCCTCACATACAAAGAAAGAAAATATGTTATGTGGACATGTGTCCGGAAACGCTTACTTCCCATGTTAGAGCTCATTTTATTATTTCTCTTCAAATCACATTAACCATGGAATGGAAACACACAGCAACAGAATGTACCCGCGTGACTTCAAACACTTTGTTACAGGAAATGTTCAAATTGTCCTCCGTTAGCGAGGATACATGCATCCACCCTCCGTCGTACGGAATCCCTGATGCGCTGATGCAGCCCTGGAGAATGGCGTATTGTATTACAGCCGTCCACAATACGAGCACGAAGAGTCTCTACATTTGGTACCGGGTCTGCGTAGACAAGAGCTTTCAAATGCCCCCATAAATGAAAGTCAAGAGGGTTGAGGTCAGGAGAGCGTGGAGGCCATGGAATTGGTCCGCCTCTACCAATCCATCGGTCACCGAATCTGTTGTTGAGAAGCGTACGAACACTTCGACTGAAATGTGCAGGAGCTCCATCGTGCATGAACCACATGTTGTGTCGTACTTGTAAAGGCACATGTTCTAGCAGCACTGGTAGAGTATCCCGTATGAAATCATGATAACGTGCTCCATTGAGCGTAGGTGGAAGAACAAACTAAAATGAGCTCTAACATGGAAATTAAGCGTTTCCGGACACATGTCCACATAACATCTTTTCTTTATTTGTGTATGAGGAATGTTTCCTGAAAGTTTGGCCGTACCTTTTTGTAACACCCTGTATACAACATGGCAGGTATACCAGTACCAGCCGGCCGAAGTGGCCGTGCGGTTAAAGGCGCTGCAGTCTGGAGCCGCAAGACCGCTACGGTCGCAGGTTCGAATCCTGCCTCGGGCATGGATGTTTGTGATGTCCTTAGGCTAGTTAGGTTTAACTAGTTCTAAGTTCTAGGGGACTAATGACCTCAGCAGTTGAGTCCCATAGTGCTCAGAGCCATTTGAACCATTTGAACCAGTACCAACATGTAGACAAGGGATCAGTGAAGCATTCGTGTCTATCCGACGTGCATTCAGTAAATGCAGAAACGTACAATATGGCAACGTTATTCCCGTATCCTTCAACCAGGATCAACGCGCTGTTATTCTTTTCTTTGTTGCCGAGGGACAAACATCGGTAGATGCCCGTCAGATAACGAAGAATGTGTATGGGGTAGCAAGTCTGTGGCGATCCAACACAACACGTCGGTTGATCTCCTTATCAAAGTCCAGAAAAGCAAGGGCTCAAGGGACGGACGTTACATCAGTGACTGGAAGCACGTCATGATATTCGCCTATAGGGATAAGAATGGTACGACCAAGTACGCAGCTTTGATGTTTCGTAACAATCGCCTGGGATGTAAGCCGCACGCCAACACACTAGACACTAGAGAACCTGTCCATTACTCGTGACCTCTCCCCAACTCTCCCCATGCGATTATACCTTCGGTCTCTTAAAAAAGGCTTGAATTTCTATTGGATGAGGATGTGCACCAGGCAGGTACGGACTTCTCCATGCAGCAGGGCACGATGTTTTACCAACCGGGTACCTTCAACCTGGTGAGTTGGTGGGATGATTACCTCAAGGCTCACTACGATTTTCCCCGATTGGCCTACAGATTCTGGACTGTACGGCCTACAAATGGAAATTTTTAGATCGTCACTTATACTTCAAAGGCGAAGATATTCTTCTTCTTCTCATTTCGATCCAGTATCTCTTTAGTAGTTACCTGATCTACCCTTCAATATTCCTCTGTGTGTACTAATTTGAGTGGTGTCTGCTCTGTCGGATATGTCCAACAGAACAGACGTCACTCATGATGACGTGGCTGATGCACATATTTATATGAAACAGAGGATGGGGAGGGAAAGGATGGGTGGCAAGCTCATGGTTTCCAGCTGCACAGGACATTCTGGGAATGCAGTGGCTAAAGTTGAAATTTTGGGCTGTACCAGGACTCGAACCATTCTCTAGAATGGTTGCCTTAACCAACTCGGCCTTATTCTCAACTTTTCACACTCTGCAATGCAGCATTCCTCGTCGTTTAACACCCTTCTGACAGAACATACATTTCCGTAAGAACGCGACAGCTCCTTGACGTTTATTTCAGTGTGGACGTACTAACATCGTCCGAGCTCTTGCGGTAAGTAGTAAGACTAAGGGGTTCATGGACGAGGGACGCAGCATTGTAGCGTTCGGTAAGTCGAGAAGTTGGGTCGGATGGAAAGCAAGACTCCATGGTTGAGGCACTTAAGGTAACCGTTCTGAAGAAGTGGAGCAACCGGGTTCGAGTCCCAGTCTGGCACAAATTTTCAATTTCCGCGACTGCATTACCACAATGCGCTGTGCGGCTGGAAGCCACCCACTTATCCTTTCCCCATCCTCTAATTCACATGAATTATTTTGTATCACCATACTTCAGAAGTTCTCAATGTCTTCTTGTTTGTACTGCTTATCGCCCACGTTTCACCGGTCTACAAGGCTACACTCTAAATCAACACTTTAACAATAACCTTGTTTAACTGAATTTTTAACTGATGTTAAAAATTTCTTTTGTTCAAAAATATCTTCCCTACTGTTGTCAGTCTGCATTTTATTTCCTCATTAGTTCGGCCGTCGACGATCAGTTCACTGTCCAAATCATCTGCTATTTTAATTGTCTCACTGCTCAATTTAATTCTCTCAGCATCTGCTGCTTTAATTCATTACCCTTCTGTCGGTATTCATCTCATAACCTCATTTCAATACACTATCCATTCTGTTCAATTGGCCTTCCAAATCCTTTGCTGTCTCTGAAAGAATTACAATGTCACTGGCGAGCTCAAAAGTTTTTTATTTCCTTTCCAAATTTCTCATTGTTTTCCCTTACTGGTTGCACAACGTACAGACTGCATTTACTCACAATTTCATAGTGCTCATCGGCACGCCATTTTGACGGTCTATGATTCTACGTAACGGATGAAACAAATATCAATCTATAAAATTTCTACCTATCACTGGTTATGAAGTCCTTTCAGCTGTTGGATGTTGCAAATAACGACCCCCACCTATCGTGCACCGTGATATTCCTGTTAAGTCTCTGATCTTTCCACATTCCATTATTGGTACTTAATGTGACATTGAATTGTTGGTAGCTAAATGTCAGAAACCTACTTCCTTTCACTGGCTGCAAAGTACGTTAAATTGTATTCTCAAACCAGTCTGTAAACGACAGCTTACGAATAACGGCAGAATTTTTCTGTCAACACTTTCGTGCTCAACAAAGGACACGTTATTAGGTAACACGGCAATTAAATATACAGAGTGGTCCATTGATCGTGTCCGGGCCAAATACCTCACGAAATAAGCGCAAAAGAAAAAACTACAAAGAACGAAACTTGTCTAGCTTGAAGGGGGAAACCAGATGGCGCTATGGTTGGCCCGCTAGATGGCCCAGCCATAGGTCAAACGGATATCAACTGCGTTTTTTTGAATAGGAACTCCCATATTTATTACATATTCGTGTAGTACGTAAAGAAATATGAATGTTTTAGTTGGACCACTTTTTTCGCTTTTTGATAGATGGCGCTGTAATAGTCACAACACATATGGCTCACAATTTTAGACGAACAGTTGGTAACAGATAGGTTTTTCAAATTAAAATACAGATCGTAAGTACGTTTGAAAATTTTATTACGGTTGTTCCAATGTGATACACGTACCTTTGTGAACTTATCCTTTCTGAGAACGCATGCTGTTACAGCGTGATTACCTGTAAGTACCACATTAATGAAATAAATGCTCAAAATGATGTCCGACAACCTCAATGCATTTGGCAATACGTGTAACGACATTCCTCTCAACAGCGAGTACTTCGCCTTCCATAATGTTCGCACATGCATTGACAATGCGCTGACGCATGTTCTCAGGCGTTGTTGGTGGATCACGATACCAAATATCCTTCAACTTTCCCCACAGAAAGAAATTCGAGGACGTCAGATCCGGTGAACGTGCGGGCCATGGTATGGTGCTTCGACGACCAATCCACCTGTCATGAAATATGCCATTCAATACCGCTTCAACCGCACGCGAACTATGTGCCGGACGTCCATCATGTTGGAAGTACATCGCCATTCTGTCATGCAGTGAAACATCTTGTAGTAACATCGGTAGAATATTACGTAGAAAATCAGCATACATTGCATCACTTAGATTGCCATCGATAAAATGGGGGCCAATTATCCTTCCTCCCATAGTGCCGCACCATACATTAACCAGTCAAGGTAACTGATGTTCCACTTGTCGCGGCTATCGTGGATTTTCCGTTGCCCAATAGTGCATATTATGCCGGTTTACGTTACCGATGTTGGTGAATGACGCTTCGTCGTTAATAGACCGCGTGCGCGAAAATCTGTCATCGTCCCGTAATTTCTCTTGAGCCCAGTGGCAGAACTGTACACGACGTTCAGAGTCGTCGCCATGCAATTCCTGGTGCATAGAAATATGGCACCGGTGCAATCGATGTTGATGTAGCATTCTCAACACCGACGTTTTTGAGATTCCCGATTTTCGCGCAATTTGTCTGCTACTGATGTGCGGATTAGCCGCTACAGCAGCTAAAGCACCTACTTGGGCATCATCATTTGTTGCAGATAGTGGTTGACGTTTCACATGTGGCTGAACACTTCCTGTTTCCTTAAATAACGTAACTATCCGGCGAACGGTCCGGACACTTGGATGATGTCGTCCAGGATACCGTGTAGCATACATAGCACACGCCCGTTGGGCATTTTGATCACAATAGCCATACATCAACATGGTAAACCGTCCGTTTTAACACGGGTAATGTATCACGAAGCAAATACCGTCCGCACTAGCGGAATGTTACGTGATACCACGTACTTAAACGTTTGTGACTATCACAAAGCGAAAAAAGTGGTCCAACTAAAACATTCATATTTCTTTACGTACTACACGAATATGTAATAAAAAACGGGGTCCCTATTTTAAAAAAACGCAGTTGATATCCGTTTGACCTATGACAGCGCCATCTAGCGGGCCAACCGTAGCGCCATCTGGTTTCCCCCTTCAAGCTAGACGAGTTTTGTTCTTTGTAGTTTTTTCGTTTGACCCTATTTCGTGACATATTTGGCCCAGTCACTATCAATGGACCACCCTGTAGATATTTCGGAATCCCTGCATGGCTAAATGTCAAAAATACAAGAGGAACAAAACATGAGCAAGCTATGAAAAGGACGTATTGCTTGTTTTGAGTGTTTAAGCCTGCAGCATCTCCGAATTTGTTATTTCACTGCTTCGTTTTACGATTTGCTGAAAAGAAAACTCAAGGGAAATTTAATCACCCTGACTACTATAATCTACAGTACAGTAACATGCATAACAAGCTTTATTACGTGACGGCTGTAAACAAGCTGCAATTTTGTTTCAGGTTTGAGGACATCACACCAACAACAGAAACACTGTCTCACATTGTCCCTTTGAAGGACTACCGTCTGGTGAGGCACATGGGTCGTCTGGTTCGTGAATTAAGAGGGTAAGTGTTGAAACTCACATTTTGTTGGGCACAAAACGTTGAAAACTCATTTAATCCTATTTCGAGTGAGGAAAGTAGGCCACAAAGCAGATCGAACTTCCACCAAGCAGCACTTACAGTCTCTAAGCAGCAGGTCACTTCTCCGTTCTCAACAACTGATGCCCACACATTCCATGCCGACGCAGTACTGCCTTCTCTGAACTGCCGCGTCATCGCCTATTAACACATGTAAACAACTCAAAAAAATTGTCTTCTTTTTAAAGGTTCTTTCTCAATATTCTTTTGATCACAGCCATCTATACAATGACGCTAATAGTAACCTATCTGATCAAAAAGGCCCAGACACATTAGAACGAGGTGTGTCCACACATCGTCTTTATGAGACGGCTTCATCATGGCTGGGGACACTTGCAATAAGGTGTCGAATGTGTGGAGGAATAGCCCATTCTTCCTCAAGAGGAGGTAGTCACATTGGATGCTGGGGACTGGAGCAAAGTCGTCGTTCTAACTCATCCAAAGATGTTCTGGTGGGTTCAAGGTCGGGTCTTTGGGCAGGTCAGTCCATTTCAGGGATGTTATTTTCCACAAACAATCATCTCGTAGATGCTGCTTTATTATGATTTATGACAGTGTGCATTGTCACGACAATACAACCAAACGTCATCTTTGAACTGCTCCTGTACCGCACGCAGTACACAATGCCATAAAAAGTGTTCATATCCTTCCGTATTTAGGGTTTATGTAAGCGAAATAAGGGGACCAACTCCTAACACGAAAAAACAGCCCCATACCGCGATACCACCTCGTCAGCGCATCACTGCTGGCACTACATATGATGGCAGGTAAGATCTCCAGGCTTTTTCCAAACCCATACCATTCCATCGGACTGCCACAGGGTACAGCTCCAGATCACTCGTTTCCATTCGTCCGCAGCCCAATGGCGTCAGTCTTTACATCACATCAAGTGTTGCTTAGCATTGACTACAAAAATGTGTGGCGTATGAGGAATTGCACGACCTTTGTAATCCATTCTTCCTAACTCTCTACCCATAGTCATTGTGCCAACTGGACTGCTGGTAGCATTTTGGAATGCACGAGTGATTCCTTCTGCTAAGTTCGTGCGATTTTTTTACACCCGTCCTCTGCAGTGTTTGATGGTCCGTATCCGCCAGTATATGAGGTCTACCTGGTCTCGATTTAACTGTGGTTATTCCTTCGCGTTTCGACTTCACAGTCACATCATCAACAGTCGTCTTAGGCAGCTGTGGAAGAGTTGAAATGTCTCTGATGCGTGTGGTGCTCAGGTGACAACTAGTCAACAGTCCACATTCGAAGTCACTGACACCCGTTTTCCTGCTATTGCTTTTCTGCTGATAACACAATACTGCCCGCCTCTCAAAATATCTAGTGGTTAATTCCGCATTAGATATTGGTCTCCAGATAATTCTGATCAGGTTGTATAAATGTGCAGTCTCAGCGCAGTTCAGTAGCGCATGCTGTGAATAGACAGTGCATTTGAGTACACTATTCGCTCTCTTGACTTGTCTGGAATAGTCATTTAAAGTTCAGACCATGTATAAATTACAGGAAGGTTCACATTGCAGGAAGTTGCGTGCTGAATAGGACTAAAACATATCAACATCATTCGATCATGCGTGAATTACAAAATATTGATTTTCTGCTTCATGGCGCTCGCTCGCAGTTAAAGCCGGTATAAGGCCTACACGGTGCGCTTAAATCATAGACCTGCATAGACCTATGCACCAGCGCCCCAAGCGTGCAAGTGTCTAACTGTAGGCTGATTCACGCCTGGCTCACATGCGCAGTAGATATTGACAACGCGCGAAAAGCAAACGGAACTGTCTGACCTCTTGTAAAGTCGTTCGTTCTACCGCGCGAAACTCAAGGGGAACCGAGTGACATATTGGAACGCCATTCCTTCGAATTATTTATGCCACTCAAGGTTCCTGTTTCACAAGAAATTGTTTTCTATCATTATTTATTAAGTAATTGTTACTCTCTCGTGTAGGTTACTGCTGTTGCAAATTACAGACTCAACAGTTAGTTTTATATTACGAAACTTGATTACACAAGTATACCGGGTGAAGCGAAATTCGCGCACTCGGGCTTCGCAGCGCGACTCCTCACACGCCAGCGATAAAAAATGTCTCACATTTCGTCGGGCGAGTGCATTCGGCAGAAAAAGGACGTTAAAGAGTGGCAATCTGGCAGCACTGTAACCATATGTACGGTAACTACCTCCGTCAGCACATATCAGTTGTGCCCTGTACTTGGTATAGTGCTCAGCGTTTTTGATTAGCATGCTGGAGGTCGAGGGTTCGATCCCAGGTTGGGGAGGATCTGTTTATTTTCTGATTTCATTCTGACATTTCATACTGTAATAGACACCGTTTCTTAGGTCACATGTATCCTAAATTTACATTTTGAAACGCTGAGCATAACAAGTATGTGGTTAGACAAATAAGAAATAGACAGTTGAAACAAATAGCGTCTCATAGGACAGAATAGCTATAAAAACAATATCAGTTTCGAGATGCTAAAGTTGGTAGTACAGTAGAATAACACATCTTCTTGTCATTTATACTACTTTTAATATAAGCATTCATATGTCGCTCATTAGCAACCAGTGACAATAATAATGTCCATATTAATGACTGCATGACCTTTACAACAGAATACGTTGTCCTCAGAACAACAGTAGCTCAAAGCGACCTCCCTGCACGTCCAAACATTGCGCAAACCGCCGGATCATACAGCTCTGGACCCTTCGCAGCCGAACTGCATCCAGAGTAACAAGAACTGCATGAACACGTGCTACCAATTCTTCCACATTTGTTGGCGAAGTAGAGTACACGTGCTCCTTCAGGTGTCCCCACAGGAAGAAATCCAGGGGATTTAGATCAGCTGAATGCGGTGGCCATACAACTGGACTTCCATGTCCAAGACATTTCCCTGGAAATGTTCCAAATACTGTCGCATATTAATTCCAGAGTGTGGAGGTGCACCATCATGTTGGAACAATATCCTCTGCCAAACATGTATCGGAACATCTGTTGCCCAATATTTCGGCCCAGACGTTGATAACAAAGCGAACTCGATACCCACGCTCGCGGGTGACGTACAGGTTAACCTCACACCAATGGAGGGCATTGTGCACATTGAAGACACCCTCACGAGTGAATGCTGCTTCATTTGACCATATTACGGTGTTTATGAAGTCATCGTTGGCTTCCTGTTGTTGTTGGAACCATTCACAGAATTGCATCTGCTGATGGCGATCTGCAGGATGCAGGTGTTGCGTGAAAACATAATGATAGGGGTGCAGCAGGTTAACTATCATGCACTGCGAGACACACAGCTGCCTTGCTGACAAGGAAACCTCCCCATCGCACCCCACTCAGATTTAGTTATAAGTTGGCATAGTGGATAGGCCTTGAAAAACTGAACACAAATCAATCGAGAAAACAGGAAGAAGTTGTGTGGAACTATGAAGAAAATAAGCAAAATATACAAACTGAGTAGTCCATGCGTAAGATAGGCAACATCAAGGAGTGCGTGAGCTCGGGAGCCCCGTGGTCTTGTGGTTAGTGAGGAGTTAGGGAACTAGAGGTGCTTGGTTCAAGTCTTCCCTTGAGTGAAAAGTTTAATTTTTTATTTTCAGACAATTATTTTGCGAAGCTGCACAGGAACACAGAGCAGTATTGTTTACGTGATCGTGTGTCAATTATCAAAGTTCTGGCAGTCACACATAATCAACTTCGCTCTCCAAAATTCCAAGACATGTTCAGATTTGCTTGGACATATGCAGGATTTGACGGTCTACATACGGAAAATTTTGAAAACGTTAAAAACATGTTTTAACAGAGCACAGGGAAAACTGTGCGACTGTGAAACTGTTGCATTCATTTGTTGCAGTGTATGTGACAAACTCTAATGTTTTCATGACTTTTTGGGAGTGATTATCACATCCACAAGAAAACCTAAATCGGGCAAGGTAGAAGAATCTTTTTACCCATTCGCCAAGTGTACAAGTTAGGTGGGTCGACAACATATTCCTGTCATGTGACGCACATGCCGTCACCAGTGTCGTATAGAATATATCAGACGTGTTTTCCTGTGGAGGAATCAGTTGACCTATGACCTTGCGATCAAATGTTTTCGGTTCCCATTAGAGAGGCACGTCCTTTTGTCTACTAATCACACGGTTTTGCGGTGCGGTTGCAAAACAGACACTAAACTTATTACAGTGAACAGATACGTCAATGCACGAACGGACAGATCATAACTTTGCGAAAATAAAGAAAGTAAACTTTTCACTCGAGGGAAGACTTGAACCAAGGACCTCCCGTTCCGCAGCTGCTCACGCTAACCACGGGACCACGGCGCTCCTGAGGGCACATTAACCTTGATGTTGCCTATGTTGCCCATGGACTACTCAGTTTGTATATTTTGCTTATTTTTTTCATAGTTGCACACAACTTCTTCCTGTTTTCTCGATTGATCTGTGTTCAGTTTTCAAGGCCTATCCACTGTGCCAACTTATAACTAAATCTGAAGGGGGTGCGATGGGGAGGTTCCCTTGTAAGCTACGTGCACTTTGCTGAGGTTCTTGGTGTGTGGCCTCCAGAATAGCCTCCCCAGTAGCTGGAGTACGGTGAGTCCGTGGACGACCTCTGTCACGCAGTGGTGGAAGGACAGAACCTGGCTCCCGAAGGCGCAGCTCCAGATGACAAAACGCATTTTTATCTGGGTGGCATTGACGAGGATACCTAGCATCATATTCACGAGTGGCAACACCAGCCCGGTTGCAGATGCGCCAAGGACCAGAAGCATATCCACATATTCATCGTTAGTGTATGCCATACGTCTGCCACACTGGTTTAGCGGTTTACAGTGAAAAAATTCGATTTGTGCATGCATGTAGATTGCAATCTATGACAGGTGCGTTACTCCACTCGCAACTAGTCCCTGTCTGGGGACACTGCTCACAGTGTAAACACGCCATCAGTCCTGTGCACTGTTCCACCTAACGCACATTACCCCTCTGACTGGTATTGTTCTGCGTGATTCATCCCGACACCGCTAACTGTGAAATGTTCAATTTCAAATTACACTGCTTCCCTAAAGACAATGGACATGATGTTTCCACAATCCCATCGATAGAATAATAATAATAATAAAACCTATGGAGGCCCGGGAAAAGAATAGGCCTCCGGTATGTTCTGCCAGTCATAAAAGGCGACGACAAGAACAAACCACTAATAGGACTAACCCCCCTTTTAGTGTGATTTGTTGGTTCAGGACAGAACTAATGAAGCCTCGGACAAGCGCTGTCATGGTCGGGGACGACGCTTGAACCCTATACCCGTCCACAATGGTAACGACACTGCTAGCCACACGGAGAATGATTTAAATCCAAATAGAGGTGTTTTGCAGGACATGCTTCCTGCAACTACTCTAGAAGGAAAACAGAGACAGAGGATGAGATGGTCAGATGAAGTTAACCGACAACTCATGTTCTGTTATTACCAAGCAACAAACTTAGGAACCAACACAACTGGATATAGATCACAAATATACACACATTTATTACCAGACACCCATAATTAAAATTTTTAACAGAACAACGACTAGCTGATCAGATCCGTGTAATAATCAAAAATAACAGGATACCCAAGTCAGAATTAAAAAAAACATCAAACAACAAGTACAACAAATACTGGAACAAAATAATGTGCAATCAGAAGAAGAAGAAAATACAGTAATGGACTCAAACATCCCAGAGCAAACAAACAAAGAACAACACGCGTCAATCAGAGGAAAACGAAATCTTAAGACAGCCACCAGAACAAGCACAAATAGAACACGAAGTGACACACATGTTAGATATAGAAGAAAAATTTCAGCTGAAATATATAGAATACCAAGACACAAGTACAGACATTAGACCATTCTTGCATAGACCACCATATAACCCACAAGTCGAAACAACAATAACAACTATCAACAGAATCATACACAGCAAAATAAATTAAAATACAACTATGGAAGAGTTACAACTACTGGTTTATATAGGAGCACTCACTACACTAAATATACACACTAGGCAGAGATCAGAACCTACCAACACACAGAAGTAACCCACAAAACTAGCATGGCAACACAGGCTACAGATCAGAATAGAAAAACTGAGAAAAGACATCGGACAGCTAACACAATTTATAAGAAATGAAATATCAGACAAATAACGAACAAGGTTAGGTAAGAATGAGATTTTCACTCTGCAGCGGAGTGTGCGCTGATATGAAACTTCCTGGCAGATTAAAACTGTGTGCCCGACCGAGACTCGAACTCGGGACCTTTGCCTTTCACGGGCAAGTGCTCTACCATCTGAGCTACCGAAGCACGACTCACGCCCGGAAACATCCCCCAGGCTGTGGCTAAGCCATGTCTCCGTAGTATCCTTTCTTTCAGGAGTGCTAGTCCTGCAAGGTTCGCAGGAGAGTTTCTGTAAAGTTTGGAAGGTAGGAGACGAGGTACTGGCAGAAGTAAAGCTGTGAGTACCGGGCGTGAGTCGTGCTTCGGTAGCTCAGATGGTAGAGCACTTGCCCGCGGAAGGCAAAGGTCCCGAGTTCGAGTCTCGGTCGGGCACACAGTTTTAATCTGCCAGGAAGTTTCAAGGTTAGGTAAGATCTCACAACAAGAAGCTATAGAGCAATTAGATGAAAAGAAGCAGAAATTACAAGCATTGGTCAAACGGTTTAGAAGATACAAAAAAAGTGAAAATAGAAGGAAACAAAACCAAACATTCAACACAAACCAAAAGAAATTTTACCAGACAATAGAGAACACACACATTAAAACAGACAATCCACCAAACATAACAGACGTGGAACACTTCTGGAGCAACATATGGTCAAACCCAGTACAACATAATAGACATGCACGGTGGATACAAGCAGAAACAGACACATACAAGATGATACCACAAATGCCTGAAGTGATAATTTTGCAACATGAAGTCACCCGAGCAATTAATTCTACGCACAATTGGAAAGTCACTGGAAAAGATAAAAGAGCAAATTTCTGGCTAAAGAAGTTCACCTCAACACATTCACATCTAACTAAATTATTTAACAGTTACATTGCAGACCCATACACAGTCCCTTATACACTTACACAAGGAATAACTTATCGGAAACCTAAAGATCAAGCAGACACAGCAAACCCAGCAAAATATCGCCCTATAACACGCCTACCAACAATATACAAAATATTAACTTCAGTCATTACACAGAAATTGGGTCTAGTGAGGCAGGGGATACAACCCGTCGGCTTTGAACAATGACGTCATTCCTTAGTCATAGATAGTAATGTCTTCACTTCGAGGCATAGATAATAAAGCAGTTTTGTGTTCTAATAAGCGCTATCATTAAAATAATTGAATGTGAATCTAAAAGCGATCGTTTATCTATATTTCACTATTTTACCATATTTCACTTTCTTATTCCACCAATATGCTTCAGTAGCTGATAAGTGTTTTTTGGCTTATTAAAAAAAAAATCTCACGAGATAGAATAAACTGATCCTAAGATACAGATGCTTCAGTAGCTGATAAGTGTTTTTTGGCTTTAAAAAAAAAATCTCACGAGATAGAATAAACTGATCCTACTTCATTAAGCAATCAATAAAAAAACTAAACTAAAACATAACAACAATGTGTAGTTCCCTTTCAACAAGTGAAACACAAAGATTAAATAAACAATCAAAACATATAAAATGAAACAGGTTGCAAATGTTACGTACGTGTATTTCCACCTATTCGTTACCAGCGTTCATATATCGAGGTCAATGGAAGTCTGGTATACATATATTACATACGTAGGTCCTTCTGTCATCAGTAATACTGATATGTACGTAAGAAAAGACTGTTAGTAATAGCGGAGACGAAATAAACAGCACATCTACAATTTGTATCCCGTGTTCCACTTAGGGTTTACTGAAGCGGAGGATACATCGTTCAGGTGAAGAACAGGACAGTAATGATAGTGAAAACGAAGAAATCGCCTTACGACAAACTCGTATTCCGGACTGTACTTAAGCAACACACTTCGATTGAGCTTTTAATTAGTATCGGGTGTTTCATTTGCGGTTTAGTGAAGCAGGGGATACATAGTTCAAGCGAACAACAGGACAGCAATGCTAGTTGAAACTAAGAAATCGACTACGCTGAACTTGTATCCCGTACTGCACTTAAGCAATACAGTTCGAAAGACTTTCGAGATACAACTGACATACATGTAACGTGATGTAGTCTTTGCTAGTAATTTCATTCATTTCTTTCCATTGTATTTTGCGGAGAAATACTAAGATACAAACAAGCGATATCGTTAACGTGAAAATACTACTGGCCCTTACATATGTGAAATAAAGTTTATCTCTCTCGCATTCCTTTGTTTCTCAACATTCTCCTCAGCTCTTTCATCTTTGTAATACATGCTCTCTGGCGACTTGTGACGTCATTGTTCAAAGCCGACGGGTTGTATCCCCTGCTACACTAGACCCCAGAAATTAATGACACATACAACACAGAACAAAATTATAAATGAAGAACAAAAAGGCTGTGAGACCTTAACTTTTCCCGGCGAATTGACTGTTCAAATAACTTACGGGTCTATTGCCAGGTGACGACGTCGGTGACGTCACCCGGCAGCAAACACGTAAGTTATTTGACCAACAAAAAGGCTGCTGCAAAGGAGCACGAGGATGTAAAGAGCAACTGATAATAGACGCAGAGGTGACACATCAAGCTAAAACTAAACAAAGATCGCTACGCTACGCATACACTGATTACCGAAAAGCTTTTGATAGTGTACCCCACTCATTGTTACTACAAATACTGGAAATATACAAAGTAGGTCCTAAATTGATACAGTTCCTAAACATAGTAATGAAAAATTGGTAAACCTCTCTTAATATACAAACAAATTCAAATAATATCACATCACAGCCAATACAGATTAAGCGTGAAATATACCAAGGAGACTCATTAAGTCCTTTCTAGTTCTGCCTTGCTCTGAACCCACTATCCAACATGCTAAATAATACAAATTATGGATACAATATTACTGGAACATACCAACACAAAATCACACATTTGCTGTACATGGATGATATAAAACTACTGGCAGCAACAAATCAACAACTCAACCAATTACTAAAGATAACAGAAGTATTGAGCAATGATATAAATATGGCTTTTGGACCAGACAAATGTAAGAAAAATAGCATAGTCAAGGGAAAACACACTAAACAAGAAGATTACATACTGGATAACTTCAGCGACTGCATAGAAGCGATGGAAAAAACAGATGCCTATAAATATCTAGGATACAGACAAAAAATAGGAATAGATAATACAAATATTAAAGTAGAACTAAAAGAAAAATATAGACAAAGACTAACAAAAATACTGAAAACAGAATTGACAGCAAGAAACAAGACAAAAGCTATAAATACTTATGCTATACCAATATCGACCTGCTCATTTGGAGTAGTGAACTGGAGTAACACAGACCTAGATGCACTCAATACACTTACACGATCACAATGCCACAAATATAGAATACATCACATACATTCAGCAACAGAAAGATTCACATTAAGCAGAAAGGAAGGAGGAAGGGGATTTATTGACATAAAAAACCTACATTATGGACAGGTAGACAATTTAAGAAAATTCTTTCTAGAACGAGCAGAAACTAGCAAAATACACAAAGGAATCACTCATATAAATACATCGGCTACACCATTGCAATTTCATAACCACTTCTACAACCCTTTGTATCACATAACATCAACAGATATGAAGAAAGTAAATTGGAAAAAGAAAACACTACATGACAAGCACTTGTATCATCTAACACAGCGACACATCGATCAAGACGCATCCGACACATGGCTAAGAAATGGTAATATATACAGTGAGACGGAAGGATTCATGATTGCAATACAGGCCAAACAATAAACACCAGATATTACAGCAAGCATATTATTAAAGATCCCAATACCACAACAGATAAATGCAGACTTTGCAAACAACAAATAGAAACAGTAGATCACATCACAAGCGGATGTACAATACTAGCAAATACAGAATACACCAGAAGACATGACAATGTAGCAAAAATAATACACCAAAAATTTGCCATACAACATAAATTAATAAAACAACACGTTCCCACATACAAGTATGCACCACAAAATGTACTGGAGAATGATGAATACGAATTATACTGGAACAGAACCATTATAACAGATAAAACAACACCACATAACAAACCTGACATCATACTCACCAATAAAAAGAAGAAATTAACACAATTAATCGAAATATCCATACCCAATACAACAAATATACAGAAGAAAACAGGAGAAAAAATTGAAAAATACATCCAACTGGCTGAGGAAGTCAAGGACATGTGGCATCAGGATAAAGTTGACATTATACCAATTATACTATCAACTACAGGAGTCATACCACACAATATCCACCAGTACATCAACGCAATACAGCTACATCCAAACGTATATATACAACTACAGAAATCTGTAATTATTGATACATGTTCAATTACCCGAAAGTTCATAAATGCAATGTAACATATACCGTACAGTTAACAGGAAGTCACGCTTGATCAAGGTCCGCGTCACTTTCCATTTTTAACCAGACATAACATCTGAGAAAGGAAAGAAATAATAATAATAATGCATTGAGATACGTAGTGAACAGCATGCGGTTACCAGACTCAGTGTTGACAGGTATAATTAGTGGGACCATGGTGATAACACATGCAAATAGTAACCGATTTTGGACATCATTCACAAAGCACGTTGCTAGTCCTACTGGGAACGTGAGGCCCTAACGAAATCTAATGGACCTGAACGAGGCTTGAATAATAGTTCGTACTAATCTATGGGACCATTAGAGGAGAGTACAAAGAAAACAGGTTTCACGTCTAGCAGACGAAGTGTTGAAAATAAATCAATGTCCACGACGTGGAAAGGGTGTCCTTCAAAGCTGACCAATCTTCCATTTCTACGATTGTAGTACGTAAGTGCAAATTTTTTCTAGGGGACATGCTTCAATCACTGTTGACGATTAAGATTCCAGATACCGTGCCTCCTGGACTAAATTTGCCAAATAAAAAGCGT
The DNA here is from genome assembly GCF_023898315.1 of Schistocerca nitens. Lineage (NCBI taxonomy): Eukaryota > Metazoa > Arthropoda > Insecta > Orthoptera > Acrididae > Schistocerca > Schistocerca nitens. The sequence continues at coordinate 95,626,003 of NC_064620.1, read as the reverse complement.
ATGCCTCAACCCAGGATCGAACCGTCGGCCCCCTGCACGCTAAACCAAAACTCTATCCACTGCACCAACTGTACAGCACAATGTGTATGTGCGGACAAAGGTAGTAACCATACGTACAGTTACAGTGTTTAACGTCCTTTTTCTGCCGGATGTACTCGCCGGATGAAATTTTGTGAGAGACATTTCTTTACCGCTGGCATGTGAGGAGTCGCACTGCGAAGCCCGAGTGCGCGAATTCCGCTTCATCCTGTATGTACACTACTGGCCATTAAAATTGCTACACCACGAAAATGACGTGCTACAGATGCGAAATTTAACCAACAGGAAGATGAGGCTGTGATATGGAAACGATTAGCTTTTCAGAGCATTCACACAAGGTTGGCACTGATAGCGACACCTGCAACATGCTGACACGATGAAAGTTTCCAACCAATTTCTCATACACAAACAGCAGTTGACTGGCGTTGCCTGGGGAAACGTTGTTGTGATGAGTCGTGTAAGCAGGAGAAATGCGTACCATCACGTTTTCGACTTTGATAAAGGTCGGATTGTAGCCTACCGCGATTCCGGTTTATCGTATCGCTCGCGAGATCCAATGACCGTTAGCAGAATATGGAATCGGTAGGTTCAGGAGGGTAGTACGGAACGCCGTGCTGGATCCCAACGGCCTCGTATGACTAGCAGTCGAGATGACAGGCATCTTATCCGCATGGCTGTAACGGATCGTGCAGCCACGTCTCGATCCCTGACTCAACAGATGGGGACGTTTGCAAGACAACAACCATCTGCACGAACAGTTCGACGACGTTTGCAGCAGCATGGACTGTCAGCTCGGAGACAATGGCTGTGGTTACCCTTGACGCTGCATCACAGACAGAAGCGCCTGCGACGGTGTACTCAACGACGAACCTGGGTGCACGAATGGCAAAACGTCATTTTTTTGGATGAATCCAGGTTGTGTTTACAGCATCTTGATGGTCGCATCCGTGTTTGGCGACATCACGGTGAACGCACATTGGAAGCGTATATTCGTCATCGCCATAATGGCGTATCACCCGGCGTGATGGTATGGGGTGCCATTGGTTACACGTCTCGGTCACCTCTTGTTCCCATTGACGACACTTTGAACAGTGGAGGTTACATTTCAGATGTGTTAACGACCCATGGTTCTACCCTTCATTAGATCCCTGCGAAACCCTACATTTCAGCAGGATAATGCACAACCGCATGTTGTAGGTCTTGTACTGGCCTTTCTAGATACAGAAAATGTTCGACTGCTGCCCTGGCCGGCACATTCTCCAGATCTCTCACCAATTGAAAACGTCTGGTTAATGGTGGCCGAGCAACTGGCTCGTCACAATACGCGTCACTACTCTTGATGAACTGTGGTATCGTGTTGAAGCTGCATGGGCAGCTGTACCTGTACACGCCATCCAAGCTCTGTTTGACTCAATGCCCAGGCATATCAAGGCTGTTATTATGGCCAGAGGTGGTTGTTCTGGGTACTGATTTCTCAGGATGTATGCACCCAAACTGCGTGAAAATGTAATCACATGTCAGTTGTAGTATACTATATTTGTCCAATGACTACCCGTTTATCATCTGCATTTCTTCTTGGTGTAGCAGTTTTAATGGCCAGTAGTGTATTTACAGAGCAGTTTTGCACACGGAGGACAAACTTGTTTCTGGAGCTATTCCCCTGGCAGTGACAGTAAATCTTTGGATTGGGACAGAACGATGACGAAAACAAAAAGCCAGACGTCGTTGAGTTCAATCCCGGCTGAAAAGGAGGGACAAAGGCAGGGGATTACGCTCACTGCCAATGAAAGAACTGAGGCTCGAAGATCTGCACGAATTTCGGAGCTTTGTGAGGACGGACATGGCCTGTTTCGAGAGGCTGCTGTCTATGATAGAAGATGGAATTAGCAAGTGTGACACATTCATGGGGGAGGCTGTCTCACATTCTCGAAAATAAGAATTAAATCATACATTTATACGTCCTGTGATCATAACAGCCTAGATCACGAATAAAATACCGATAAATGCTCTGTCAAATTAAGGCTGGTTGTAACATTACATTTCCTGACTACTGGGCTATCAAAAAAGAATCTCGCTTTTAGCCACATAATAGCACAGCTCAGCACTTCAAAAGTCGTTGTGAATATATGCACTGCAATTAACAACATTTTAAACGTGCACTTGTGTTATTTGTCCAAGTTTGGAATAAATATATATATATATATATATATATATATATATATATATATATATATATATATGACAACTGCTTTCAATGATTATATAGAGTACAATCACCCACAATGCGACAATCTTCCAAAGAAGAAGGACCACTAGCCTTCACCCATAAGTGAACGCTACAATCAGAATTTATCTTACAACGTCTACGACAAGACAAAGACAAACTCTCGTGCGGAAATAGGTAGGAACCCTCACTAGCAATAATAATCTCAGAAACCGGTATAGTACGGTAGGCTAAGATTTCCCGAGCTTCAAAGGATTCCAAACCGGCTCCAACTGCATTGTTACAAGCAACGAAAGCTACAGTTAGCCATCCAGCATTCGTCGTCGCCGGCGAATGCTGGTTTACAAATCACTTGTCAATGTGGACGGCACTCTTGGTGCTTCGACGTCTTCTGCGAAGGGTAAAAAGAACGAAATAAGAGGAGTTGGTAAAACTACTCAATTTGTTCTTATTCATGGACCTACTTTATTTCGTGGTGCGAGGTTAAATTTTTCTTTAATGAAAGTTTCTTCTTTTTCCAGTTTGGGTAGCGGATGGCTAACTGTAGCTTTCGTTGCTTGTAACAATGCAGGTAGAGCCGGTTTGGAATCCTTTGAAAGTCGGGAAATCCTAGCCTACCGTACTATACCTGTTTCTGAGATTATTATTGCTAGTGAGGGTTCCTACCTATTTCCGCACGGGAGTTTGTCTTTGTCCTGTCGTAGAAATCCGCAGCTCGTGGTCTCGCGGTAGCGTTGTCGTTTCCCGAGCACGGGGTCCCGGGTTCGATTCCCGGCGTGGTCAGGGATTTTTCCTGCCTCGAGATGACTGGGTGTTGTTATGTCGTCTTCATCATCATCATTCATCCCCATTACGGTCGGAGGAAGGCAATGGCAAACCACCTCCACTAGTAAGGCGGCGCGGGTCTCCCGCGTCGCTCCCCTACGCTCTGTAAATGAGTATGGGACTCATCATCATCATCATGTGTGTGTGTGTGTGTGCTACTCAGTGTTTTGCACTCCTCGTCTGTCACACTGGGCCAAACTGCATGGACATTCTCCCCTATCACTGCCAGTTTCTCTTTTCAGGCATGCTGAAACAAAGCAAGAGATGCAATCAAATCAAAAAAGAACTTTTGTAAACTAAGGCGTTACGATACAAATCGAAAATATAACGTTATACGCATATTACTCAGAAACAAACGATTGCTGGCGTACCTTATTACGATACAACGGGTCATACGTAGAACACCTTTTCTCACTGTATGCCTGAATTAAGACGCTTAACACCTCTTTGCTCCATTTCATTTCTAGAATACGAAGCAATCAATTGAAAAAATGCTTTCACAAACAGCTAGTATAAAAGAGATTTTACTGCAAAAAATTTTTTTTCTGCATTTATGAAACATACTTACAGAAAAAACGTCCCTAACACGAAAATCTGAAATTAACCACTAACCGCCAACCAACAAGCAAATAACAAGCAGAAAGCACTGTGGTACCCCCTTCTGCGCATGTCCAAGTTATCGCTATCTACGGATTCTACGTCTATTCTGGCGCACGGATAATGTGTCTGCTAATGTTTATAGTTTTACCCATTGTACCGCTAGATGGCTGTCGCGCTAGACCAGTACCGTTTGCGGCGGATCGTCATGTAATACCCATTTAAGAGCACGAGGTGATGACCGTCACCTACAAGTTATGGCTCGTAAGTAGCCTGAGGAAACGTAACTACGCTCTACCATTTCAGGGACGACTAGGACGGCTGTGTAGATACAGATAATGTGTAACAGCCTCCAAACGATCAATATGGCCCCCTGACGTCCATTACAAACAGCAGTACCACCCCTCCCACCCACCGCCCCACGGCACCTTGCTGCACGAATAAAGAGGACAAAGGAGTGCTTGGACTACAATCTGGATCTATGGGATCAGATCCTCTTCACCAGCAAAATCACAATTTATCTTGAGCCTAATGATCATATAAAAGTGTAGAGGTGACGAGGTATGAATGTACGTGTCGGGCATGGAGTCCCTTCGGTCAGCAGGAAAATGGATCAGTCATATTTTGGTATTATCCACGAATGTTGTACACCTGTCATCGCCATCGAGAGTAACTTGAGAGCTGCACTGTTGTAGGAAAGGATCCCCCAGTCTATTGTACAGCCCTGTGATGGACATTTCGGCGATAGACTCGTCTTTCAAAACAGTAATCCATTAGCACAGCACGCTCACTTGAGGCAGGAATCAACCAAAAGGAATCGCCTGTGATTATGTGCTGAGATGAACCCGACTGATGATGCATTGGACCATTTGATACCGGTAGCAGTGCATTGTCACAGAAACCTCCTCACACACTGGATGACCTCAGGGAGGTATCTGTCAAATAGTGGAACAGGCTTGAGCAGTAACAGCTCAACCACCTTGTGGGCAGCATGCCAAGCGCGCTACAATGCATGGTGTGGAGTGACATGTAGTTAGTAAACTGGAGATAAACATTAAAAGAAAATTACGTCACAGTATCAGAAAAATCACTTCCTCATCAACAGTGTAATCATGGGTGTGTATGGATGCATCCATCTGTCACCCTTGTTTCATGGCGAAATGGTGTGCTATCCGTCAGATGGTCCAAAATCTGTGATATGTGGACAATTTAAGAGTGGATGGTTGTGGATGAAGCAGTAAAATGCATCTCCTGAGTGCAATCCTGGCATATTCTATTGGATTTAAAGCATACAGTCCTGATAATCAATTTCAAATAGGGGATGTCTTGACCCGAGAGAAATTCAGCCATCAGTGCATTTGTTTGTGAATGGGCATTACTGCTCATAATGAGGAAGTCTGGATGAACTGGAAAATTGCAGAAAGTACTTGCAATACTTCATTATCGAACCAGGTGATACAGTGAGGAAGACGGGGACTCATATTCTGGAGGAACAGGGTTCAAATCACTGTCTGGTCATTTATTTCTGGATTTTATTTGGTTTCCATAAATTGGTTAAGGTAAATGTTAGGGTGTTTCCTTTCAGAAGGAAACGGTATATTTGCTAATGAATCCTACTGTGTGCTCCTCCTCTAATAACTTCATTGCCAATTGTATGTTAAACTCAGAACTACCTTCTTTCCTTCATTTAATTACTCGTCTCTGTGTCACTGAGTGTTAACAGAATTCTCAGACCATGAATGAAGATTTAAGCTCCAAATACCCTTCCATCCTCATGACTTCTCAAACTCCACCACAGACAGTTCCTTCCATTATGCTCTTGGTACCACTTTACATCATGATGCCTCATCAGACCACACTCCGAATGGTCTCCTTCAATTGTGCTGCTGTGACTGTACTGGCTGCAACTATACACAATAATCAGCTAGAACATTACGACCACCAACCTACTATTGATATAAGCCCATCCAGGTGATAGCAGCATCACCTGGTGGGGAATGACTGTTAGTCAGACACACACATGGTGCATGTTGTATCAGTGAGTGTGCTGTCCATGTGCAGAATGGGGAAAGCGCACAATCTGTCTTAGTTTGACTGAGGGCAGATTGTGATGGCCTAGAGGCTCAGCAAGAGCATTTCAGAAACTGCAAAACTTGTCAGGTGTTCAAGGAATGTTGTGGTATCTTCAACACGTAGGTAGCAAAAACAAAGTGAAACCCTGTCCAGATATATTGGGGTTGGGTGGCCACCCATCACTATAGATGTCAGGCATTGTAGGCTGAGCAGACTGGTAAAACACAGCAGGTGGCTAACTGTGGCAGAACTAACATCAACTTTATTGCTGGGCAGAGTACACGTGAGTATGAACACACAGTGTGACAAACACTCCTAACAATGGACCTCCACAGTCGATGACCCATGCATGTGCCAATATCAACACCACAACATTGGCAACTACGATTGAAATGGGCAGTGACCATCAGCAGTGGATGTTGGTGCAGTGACAAAGCATTGCATTGTCTGATGAATCCCAATACTTCTTCATCATGCTGATGGGAATGCACAAATCTGCAATCTTCAAAGGGAAAGCTCCTTGACACTTGTACTATGGGACAGAGACAACCTGGTGGCAGCTCCGTTATGCTCTGGAGAACATTCACGTGGACATGCACGGGTCCAGTGGAGCTCTTGCAAGGAACCATGACGGCCAAGGACTATCATACACTGGTTGCAGACCAGAAACATGATGGTCAAGTTTCCCAATGGCAGTAGCATTTTTCAACAAGATAATGCGCGATCTCATAAGGCCAGAGTGTGACGGACTTGTCCGAGGAACACAGTGGTGAGTTCCAACTGATGTGCTGGTCCCACAGTACGCCAGATCTGAACCCAATTGAACACATCTGAGATGTGCCTGAACGTGGCATCAGAGCTCATTGCCCCCTCACCGGCATTTATGGGAATTAGTTGACTCGGGTGTGCAGATGTGGTGCCAACTATCTCCAGCGACCTACATCTACATCTACATCCATACTCCGCAAGCCACCTGACGGTGTGTGGCGGAGGGTACCTTGAGTACCTCTATCGGTTCTCCCCCCTATTCCAGTCTCGTATTGTTTGTGGAAAGAAGGATTGTCGGTATGCCTCTGTGTGGGCTCTAATCTCTCTGATTTTATCCTCATGGTCTCTTCGCGAGGGTGCAATGTACTGCTTGACTCCTCGGTGAAGGTTTATTCTCGAAACTTCAACAAAAGCCCGTACCGAGCTACTGAGCGTCTCTCCTGCAGAGTCTTCCACTGGAGTTTATCTATCCTTTCCATAACGCTTTCGCGATTACTAAATAATCCTGTAACGAAGTACGCTGCTCTCCGTTGGATCTTCTCTATCTCTTCTATCAACCCTATCTGGTACGGATCCCACACTGCTGAGCAGTATTCAAGCAGTGGGCGAACAAGCGTACTGTAACCTACTTCCTTTGTTTTCGGATTGCATTTCCTTAGGATTCTTCCAATGAATCTCAGTCTGGCATCTGCTTTACCGACGATCAACTTTATATGATCATTCCATTTTAAATCACTCCTAATGTGTACTCCCAGATAATTTATGGAATTAACTGCTTCCAGCTGCTGATCTGCTATACTGTAGCTAAATGATAAGGGATCTTTCTTTCTTTGTATTCGCAGCACATTACACTTGTCTATATTGAGATTCAATTGCCATTCCCTACACCATGCGTCAATTCGCTGCAGATCCTCCTGCATTTCAGTACAATTTTCCATTGTTACAACCTCTCGATATACCACAGCATCATCCACAAAGAGCCTCAGTGAACTTCCGATGTCATCCACAAGGTCATTTATGTATATTGTGAATAGCAACGGTCCTACGACACTCCCCTGAAGCATACCTGAAATCACTCTTACTTCGGAAGACTTCTCTCCATTGAGAATGACATGCTGCGTTCTGTTATCTAGGAACTCTTCAATCCAATCACACAATTGGTCTGATAGTCTCTTTGCTTCCATGCCACAATGCATCACCACTGTATATCTGCAGCAAAGGTGGACGTATGGGCTATTAGGTAGGTGGTCGGAAAATTTTGCAAGTAGGATGCATGTGTGAAGAGCACAAACTCAACCCTCCTCTGTAGTGCTGAGAAAAAACGTACTGCTGGACCTTTCTTTGTCCCTGACAGATGACTGGTAATTCTGAGGCAGCTGTAAGTTTTGCAGACAGTGTTCTTGCACTTACTGTTATCTAGCTGTCTTGTGGAGCTGTCACTCGTGGTCGATCATCTACTGACGTATACTGAGCATTTCTCCGACTCTCGAAATCGTCGCCAAAACCTTGATAAAAATGCCTCGTGTTTATGGCACATTTCACAGTTCTGAGACCTTGGTACGTCTCTGATCTGTTGTAAGGTTTCTGAGAATTCTACCTCGCAAAACAGGATCCAAATGGCATTGCTAGGTGATTGTGACTTAAGCTTTACCAAGAGACTATTACACTCCTGGAAATTGAAATAAGAACACCGTGAATTCATTGTCCCAGGAAGGGGAAACTTTATTGACACATTCCTGGGGTCAGATACATCACATGATCACACTGACAGAACCACAGGCACATAGACACAGGCAACAGAGCATGCACAATGTCGGCACTAGTACAGTGTATATCCACCTTTCGCAGCAATGCAGGCTGCTATTCTCCCATGGAGACGAACGTACAGATGCTGGATGTAGTCCTGTGGAACGGCTTGCCATGCCATTTCCACCTGGCGCCTCAGTTGGACCAGCGTTCGTGCTGGACGTGCAGACCGCGTGAGACGACACTTCATCCAGTCTCAAACATGCTCAATGGGGGACAGATCCGGAGATCTTGCTGGCCAGGGTAGTTGACTTACACCTTCTAGAGCACGTTGGGTGGCACGGGATACATGCGGACGTGCATTGTCCTGTTGGAACAGCAAGTTCCCTTGCCGGTCTAGGAATGGTAGAACGATGGGTTCGATGACGGTTTGGATGTACCGTGCACTATTCAGTGTCCCCTCGACGATCACCAGTGGTGTACGGCCAGTGTAGGAGATCGCTCCCCACACCATGATGCCGGGTGTTGGCCCTGTGTGCCTCGGTCGTATGCAGTCCTGATTGTGGCGCTCACCTGCACGGCGCCAAACACGCATACGACCATCATTGGCACCAAGGCAGAAGCGACTCTCATCGCTGAAGACGACACGTCTCCATTCGTCCCTCCATTCACGCCTGTCGCGACACCACTGGAGGCGGGCTGCACGATGTTGGGGCGTGAGCGGAAGACGGCCTAACGGTGTGCGGGACTGTAGCCCAGCTTCATGGAGACGGTTGCGAATGGTCCTCGCCGATACCCCAGGAGCAACAGTGTCCCTAATTTGCTGGGAAGTGGCGGTGCGGTCCCCTACGGCACTGCGTAGGATCCTACGGTCTTGGCGTGCATCCGTGCGTCGCTGCGGTCCGGTCCCAGGTCGACGGGCACGTGCACCTTCCGCCGACCACTGGCGACAACATCGATGTACTGTGGAGACCTCACGCCCCACGTGTTGAGCAATTCGGCGGTACGTCCACCCGGCCTCCCGCATGCCCACTATACGCCCTCGCTCAAAGTCCGTCAACTGCACATACGGTTCACGTCCACGCTGTCGCGGCATGCTACCAGTGTTAAAGACTGCGATGGAGCTCCGTATGCCACGGCAAACTGGCTGACACTGACGGCGGCGGTGCACAAATGCTGCGCAGCTAGCGCCATTCGACGGCCAACACCGCGGTTCCTGGTGTGTCCGCTGTGCCGTGCGTGTGATCATTGCTTGTACAGCCCTCTCGCAGTGTCCGGAGCAAGTATGGTGGGTCTGACACACCGGTGTCAATGTGTTCTTTTTTCCATTTCCAGGAGTGTATTTTGACACGAGTAGAGCAGACACAGTTGAGACATTATGGCTCAACCACACTTCTTTCCTTGTCTTTGGATCATGTATCCATCTAAAGAACTTCTTTCTGTCTGTGTGGAAATTTTTACAATCTGTTGCAATGATTGTCTGTCTTCTCTCCTTTTAATTTTTTGGACAGTGGTATACCGACTTGAAAAGAAAATGCATTCCAAAAACTAATTAATGTGGAGTACTGAAAATTCTGGAATACATTTGTCTAGGTAACACATTTAAGTGATAAACATTGCAGTATCCCTGGTTAACATAATTACAGGATAAGCCATTGCAAATCTGAAATGCTGCTACATAAAAAAATTGGTGAACCCACCAGAATGTTGAATGCAAGCATTCAAACATGCATGCATGCATTGTGTTGTACAGGTGCCAGATGACAGTTTGTGGGATGGACTTCCGTGCATGCTGCATTTGCTCGGTCAGTAAAGAGGCAGTTAATGGTGGCTGTGGATGATGCTGAAGTTGTCATCCATTTATATCCCGTATATGCTCAATTGGAGACAGATCTGGTGATCGAGCAGACCATCTACATTTACATCTAAATCTACATGATTACTCTGCAATTCACATTTAAGTGCTTGACAGAGGTTTCATCGAACCACAATCATACTATCTCTCTACCATTCCACTCCCGAACAGCGCGCGGGAAAAACGAACACCTAAACCTTTCTGTTCGAGCTCTGATTTCTCTTATTTTATTTTGATGATCATTCCTACCTATGTAGGTTGGGCTCAACAAAATATTTTCGCATTCGGAAGAGGAAGTTGGTGACGGAAATTTTGTAAATAGATCGCGCCGCGACGAAAAACGTCTTTGCTTTACTGACTTCCGTCCCAACTCGCGTATTATATGTGCCACACTCTCTCCCCTATTACGTGATAATACAAAACGAGCTGCCCTTTTTTGCACCCTTTCGATGTCCTCCGTCAATCCCACCTGGTAAGGATCCCACACCGCGCAGCAATATTCTAACAGAGGACGAACGAGTGTAGTGTAAGCTTTCTCTTTAGTGGACTTATTGCATCTTCTAAGTGTCCTGCCAATGAAACGCAACCTTTGGCTCGCCTTCCCCACAATACTATCTATGTGGTCTTTCCAACTGAACTTATTCGTAATTTTAACACCCAGGTACTTAGTTGAATTGACAGCCTTGAGAATTGTACTATTTATCGAGTAATCGAATTCCAACGGATTTCTTTTGGAACTCATGTGGATCACCTCACACTTTTCGTTATTTAGCGACAACTGCCACCTGCCACACCATACAGCAATCTTTTCTAAATCGCGTTGCAACTGATACTGGTCTTCGGATGACCATACTAGACGGTAAATTACAGCATCATCTGCGAACAACCTAAGAGAACTGCTCAGATTGTCACCCAGGTCATTTATATAGATCAGGAACAGCAGAGGTCCCAGGACGCTTCCCTGGGGAACACCTGATATCACTTCAGTTTTACTCGATGATTTGCCGTCTATCACTACGAACTGCGACCTTGCTGACAGGAAATCACGAATCCAGTCGCACAACTGAGACAATACCCCATAGGGCCGCAGCTTGATTAGAAGTCTCTTGTGAGGAACGGTGTCAAAAGCTTTCCGGAAATCTAGAAATACGGAATCAACTTAAGATCCCCTGTCGATAGCGGCCATTACTTCGTGCGAATAAAGAGCTAGCTGCTTTGCACAAGAACGATGTTTTCTGAAACCATGCTGATTACGTATCAATAGATCATTCCCTTCGAGGTGATTCATAATGTTTGAATACAGTATATGCTCCAAAACCATAATGCAAACCGACGTCAATGATATAGGTCTGTAGTTCGATGGATTACTCCTGCTACCCTTCTTAAAGACTGTTGCGACCTACGCAATTTTCCGATCTGTAGATACAGATCTATCGGTGAGCGAGCGGTTGTATATGATTGCTAAGAAGGGAGCTATTGTATCAGCGTAATCTGAAAGGAACCTAATCGGTGTACAATCTGGACCTGAAGACTTGCCCGTATCAAGTGATTTGAGTTGCTTCGCAACCCCTAAGTTATCTACTTCTAAGAAACTCATGTTAGCAGCTGTTCGTGTTTCAAATTCTGGAATATTCCATTCGTCTTCCCTGGCGAAGGAATTTCGGAAAACTGTGTTCAATAACTCCGCTTTAGAAACATGTTGACACTCTGTAGAGCATGTTAGTTTGTGAGCTAGCATTATCCTGTTGGCAAACATCCCCTGGAAAGCTGTTCACGAATGGCAGCACAACAGGTCGAATCATCAGATTAACAAGTCAGGGTGCACGGGATAACCACGAGAAAGTTCCTGCTGTCCTATGACATCACACCAGAGACTGTAACATCACAGTGCACAAAAGGTTTAATTCGTACCTAACTGGAAGAGTGCAGAAAGTTGAAATAAGTAGTTCTCATAACATGCAAACATCAGCACATTCCTCTAACTGGGGAACTATCAAGAATGGGGTTCCACAAGGGTCAGTCTTGGGTCCTTTATTGTTCTTATTATATATTAATGACTTGCCATTCTATATTCATGAAGAGGCAAAGTTAGTTCTCTTTGCTGATGATACAAGTATAGTAATCACACCTGACAAACAAGAATTAACTGATGAAATTGTCAATACTGTCTTTCAGAAAATTACTAAGTGGTTCCTTGTAAACGGACTCTCACTGAATTTTGATAAGACACAGTACATACAGTTCCGTACAGTGAATGGTATGACACCATTAATAAATATAGACCTTAATCAGAAGCATATAGCTAAGGTAGAATATTGCAAATTTTTAGGTGTGTCCATTGATGAGAGATTAAATTGGAAGAAACACATTGATGATCTGCTGAAACGTTTGAGTTCAGCTACTTATGCAATAAGGGTCATTTCAAATTTTGGTGATAAACATCTTAGTAAATTAGCTTACTACACCTATTTTCACTCATTGCTTTCATATGGCATCATATTTTGGGGTAATTCATCACTGAGCAATAAAGTATTTATTGCACAAAAGCGTGTAGTCAGAATAATAGCTGGAGTCCACCCAAGATCATCCTGCAGACATTTATTTAAGGATCTAGAGATATTCACAGTAGCTTCTCAGTATATATACTCTCTTATGAAATTTGTTATTAACAACCAAACCAAATTCAAAAGTAATAGCAGTGTGCATAACTACAATACTAGGAGAAAGGATGATCTTCACTATTCAAGATTAAACCTAGCTTTGGCACAGAAAGGGGTGAATTATACTGGCACTAAAGTCTTTGGTCACTTACCAAATAGTATCAAAAGTATTTAAGAAGAAATTAAAAGAATTTCTGAATGACAACTCCTTCTACTCCATAGAGGAATTTTTAGACATAAATTAAGAAAAAAAGAAAAAAACAATACAAAAATATTAAAAAAATAAAAAAATAAAAATAAAAATAAAGAAAAACAAAAAACACAAAAAATAAAGTTGTTATATTAACTTAAGTATGTTGTTAAATTAACCTAATTATGTCATGTATTGGAAAATTCGACTCGTTCCACATCATTATGAAATATCGTATTCATGATCCATGGAACTAGTATTAATCTAATCTAATCTAATCTAATCTCCAGGAATATGTCCAGTGGTCTAGCATCACAGACAGGTTGGATGCAAGCCCTCAGCTGGCCTCCTAACCAACACACAGCCATCACTGGCACTGAGGCAGAACCACTTTCATCAGAAAACACAACAGACCTCCACCCTGCCCTCCAACAAGCTCTCACTCGACACCTCTAAAGGTCACAAACTGCGGTGGTCTGGGGTCAGCTACAGGATGTCTGGCTTGGAGCTGTGCCCGAAGTAACCAATTTGTAACAGTTTGTTGTGTCACTGTGGTGCCAACTGCTGCTCAGAATGGTGTCGCAACTATAGTGCAATGGGCCAGAGCCGTGTACCGAACACGATGTTCTTCCCTCTCGGTTGTGCCGTGTGGCTGTCCAGTGCCCAGTCTTCTTGCAACTGTACATTCTCACGACCATAGCTGCCAGCAGTCATGTACAGTGGCTACATTCCTGCCAGTCTCTCTGCAGTATCGCAGAAGGAATGACGAGCTTCAGCTTCTAGTAGCCCTGTTACTCGACCTTGTTGAAACTTGGTGAGGTGTCTTTGTCACCTGAAAGCTATTCTTGACTGTTCAATTCTTTTATCTTGGCGGCTCGCGCATGCCCGCCCAGACGCGGGAGATTGCTGCGTTGCCAGTTGCACACGACGCACGCGCCAATAGAAGCAGCGCCATAGTACAGCATAGTTCGCAAGCTTACGTTTAGGGGGGAGCGCGCAGTTCATGAAGTAAAGCCACCACGGCCGCATTAACCCTTTCGCTGCTACAAAGACGTGTTCCCTGCATTCCGCGCTGTGCGCGATTTTGTCACTGCACTGCTCGCCTGTGCAGACACATCGTGTTCCGACTGCTTTGACACTCTTATCATTCGATTCCACAAAAACTATTTGGCCCAAAAATTAGATTTTTACATGTCTTCTTGACTGATACCTTCCCCCCATAAATGACTTAATTTTGTTTCGATGTTCAACGCAGTTATTATGCAACGTTAAATATTGTAAACCATTGCACGAAATTTTGAAGAGTTTGCAGAGGTAAAAGTCCATAGAGTATACTTTCTGTTTGGTCGATTTTAGTTGCCACAATGTTGAGAATGAAATGTGGACAAGATACCTAAATTTCATATAAAATTACTACATGTAATGCTGCATAATAACTGCGTTGAACTTCGAAACAAAATTAAGTCATTTATGGGGCGAAGGTATCAGTCAAGAAGACGTGTAAAAATCAAATTTTTGGGCCAAATAGTTTTTGTGAAATCGAATGATAAGTGTGTCAAAGCAGTGGGAACACCATGTGTCTGCACAGGCGAGCAGTGCAGTGATGACAAAATCGCGCACAGCGCGGAATGCTGGGAGCACGTGTCTGCAGCAGCGAAAGGGTTAATGAAGAGACAAACCACTAGAAATTTCAAAAAAATTGCATTCAAACGAATATAATTCGTGAAGTAAGGCACTTCGATATTGTTTTTAAATAATGAAAATATTAAGCAGCACACAAAGTTTGAACTCATAACCTTTCACCTAGCAGCCCAACACCTAAACCGTTACGCTAACGCAGCTTGTCTCACTACAGGACTCCATGAGGAATATAATACGTAACGCAAAATACTGACAAACACTTGGTATGACTATGAATTACTCACGCTTCGTCAAAGTACAATAGGAAATAAACAATTACCGCTGTTCTTTATTGCGAAAAAGCGGTTCGTGAGATTGATACAAACACCTTTCCTTGCTATCGCCTGAATTAGGAGTCTTATTGCTTGTTTGGTTTAATTAATTAATAGAATATGAAGCAATTGGTATAAAAAATGCTTTTTCCAAACTTTCTATAAAAGAAAGTCTGCTATCAAGACATTGCTTTTGTTCTATTACTTTATTTATGACTGAACGTTTCTAAAACTGAAGACACTCGTCCATGCTATGCACTGCAGTCGCGATCTGGCAACGTCGTTCTCTGTTCATTGGCTGACTGTGTTTTGTGACGTCAGATGCGCAGAACGAACCTAAACTCGGCCGCCAACATAAATGACGTGCACTTTAATGTCAACTCACCACATCCAATCTCAAAGGTAACTTATGCTCATGACATTTGCAGTGTGTATTTAAAGCAAACCTGATTTGCATCCTCATAGTGGTGCTATTAGCGCCACTCTTATGCGACTAGAGCAAAATTTGAACAGACGTCATCTTTCAGATATATAAACAGGCCTGCCAATTCCCGTTTATCTCTTACAACTCTTTCTTGATGTTGTGAATTTTTTTCTGTCAGTGTATAATTCCTGTCTCCGGCTCTATGCTATTTTCTTACGGCACACAACATAAATGTCTTTGTATTCCAGGGAGACACATCCACCAGATGCCGATGACATCACCTATAGTCAGGAGCTACTGAACGACCGCCCTGAAGCAGACAACCTGTTCACGATACTGCGGGAGCTGACAGTGTGACAGGAGGTCGACAGGACAGCCTCAGCCAAAGTGCATCCCGTTTCTGGTGTTCGGCGACCTCCCTGTACTGCGACACAGCTGGTGGTGGTGCATCAGTCCTTTGTAGGATCTCACATCGAGTCCCACTGTTGGACTTCAGACATCGAGCATGACACGCACAATGCTCTGGCTCAACATTCGTAAACCACTGCTTCCTGAACCCCGTATCTGTGTCAGCTCGAGGTGTGAAGGAGAGTGAGTCCCTTCACTTACCTTGATATTTTGCATGTCAAGTACTATGAAAAAGTTAATCGTACATACAGATATGTTCTGAGCAACTACTATCAACGTATTTCTGATTGAACTCTCAGACACTTATCTAAGTTACTGAGTTTAATTTGCGTTCAATCAATTTCGTACCTGATATAATATGTAACTGCTTCTCCCTCTGATGTTCATAAGTGTTTTTTTTTCTATCATGATGCTGTAAATGATTAATTCATGACACATGCATTTGTTTATCATGCAACACTGTTTTATAAATTTTATATAGTTGACATCTTATTTACGAAGCCTCAGTCACTCGTTTTGTATACAGGGTGAGTCACCTAACATTACCGCTGGATATATTTCGTAAACCACATAAAAAACTGACGAATCGATTCCGCAGACCGATAGTGAGGAGAGGGGCTAGTGTAATTGGTTAATACAAACCATAAAAAAATGCATGGAAGTATGTTTTTTAACACAAACCTACGTTTTTTTAAATGGAACCGCATTAGTTTTGTTAGCACATCTGAACATAAAAACAAATACGCAATCAGTGTCGTTTGTTCCATTGTAAAATGTTAATTACATCCGGAGGTAACCTAAACTTGACGCTTGAGTACCACTCCTCCGCTGTTTAATCGTGTGTATCGGAGAGCACCGAATTACGTAGGGATCCAAAGGGAACGGTGATGGACCTTAGGTACAGAAGAGACTGGAACAGTACATTACGTCCACATGCCCACATGCTAACACCTTTTTATTGGTCTTTTTCACTGACTCACATGTACAGTACCATGAGGGGTGAGGTACACGTACACACGTGGTTTCCGTTTTCAATTACACCACAGCAGTTGAGTCCCAAAGTGCTCCGAGCCATTTTTTTTGCTGGCCAATTTATGCGTCCTCCACCTCCTATGAAACGCCCGTCGAACATCCTGTCAAGGGTCAGCCTAGTGTTAATTGCGGAATGTGCAGGTGCACCATCATGCTGATACCACATACGTCGACGCGTTTCCAGTGGGACATTTTCGATCAACGTTGGCAGATCATTCTGTAGAAACGCGATGTATGTTGCAGCTGTTTGTTACAACACGCAACTGAACGTTGAAGGTTTCAAGCGTCAACTTTAGGTTACAATATCTCCGGCTGTAATTAACATTTTACAATGCAACAAACGGCACTGATTACGTATTTGTTTATATGTTCAGATGTGCTAACAAAACGAACGTGGTTCCATTTAAAAAAACGTAGGTTTGGGTTAAAAACATACTTCCGTGCATTTTTGTATGGTTTGTATTAAACAATTACACTAGCCCCTCTCCTCACGTTCGGTCTGTG
This sequence comes from Schistocerca nitens, assembly GCF_023898315.1. Lineage (NCBI taxonomy): Eukaryota > Metazoa > Arthropoda > Insecta > Orthoptera > Acrididae > Schistocerca > Schistocerca nitens. The sequence continues at coordinate 95,608,706 of NC_064620.1, read as the reverse complement.
GAATCGGTTCGTCAGTATTTGATGTGGTTTACGAAATATATCTAGCGGTAACGTTAGGTGACTCACCCTGTATAGTGCAAATATTTATGTTTGTTAGCCATTTAATTTAATTTATTGTAGCCACTAAAATAATTACATTGCAGACTTTTCATGTAGAATGATCTCATCCACATTACCTACATTTTAATACTTTTTAAATATATGTACTACATTTTTTTAAAGAAATTCTGTCTGTCAATTTTATTTTGCTGAGATTCATTTGGTTCTAAGTATAGCTGCAGCATGAAAATACTGAACATATAGTAATTACAAGAAATATTGCACCTTGGACTGCTGAATCAAAGATAAGAACCTTAAAAACAAGTTATACCTTAATTGACCTTGAAAGGAGTAATTTGACATAATCTAAAGTAATCTATGGATTACAAAGGTTGACTGAAAAGTTTGGCTACAGCTTATTGTATAAATGAAACAGAAGGAAAGGGTATACACTTGAGAGGTAAAAAATATTATGCTACACAAAAGATTTATTAATAACTAAGTAACCAATAGACTGCCTTCTTGCAAAAGTTTATTCTGCCTCCAAATTCATTGCAACAAATACATTACTTTTTTTCATTTTGATTTGTAAGAGAAAACCAATGACAGTAAAACAGTAGCCATTGTGCTTGGATATTAAAAATGAAACAAAAACAATATTATTGCAAGAAAATTAATTAGCACTTATTAATTAACGTTCTGCAAGGATGGTAAAACAAATCTACAGTAAACAAAAAGGAGTTCATCTTTTATGTATTAAGAAATAATGTACTACATTGTTTGGAATTTATGGAGAGAAAAATAGGTCAAGCTAGTTAGTTCAGAGTGGTATTACACGTTTCTGCATGTGCCACAATACATGGATCTCTTACACTACAGCAGACACCTCTTTGTGAAGACATAGACCATGTACCTACATGCCTTGAGATAACAAATGCTCAACTTCAAATGATTTTCTCATTATATTGTAAAGAGGACCAGTCTTGCTTGCAAAATGAAGGCAGATTTCACCATCACTGACAGAACTGATTGTGGCACAGAGCCAAGTGGGGGGGGGGGGGGGGGGGGTCAGGGGGTTCACTCAATAGATGAGAGCTCCATTACACATACGAGGTAGCTACATGGGTAGCAGTTGGTTTGTGGAGTGCACTGTGCAGGTTTTCATGTTACAGGAGTGCAGAATTGTGAAAACAGGGATTCAGCCTCAAAGAATGAAAGTCACACAGTATGAGGGCAGCCCTATAAAACATTGCCATAGGTGTATTGGGGAAAAAAACAGGACCTTAAAGTGCTTGTAGAAAGTACTGGCACAGAAATTGTTATATGCAATGGAAGCTGGCTATAGCTGGAGGTAAGTTCAGCTGGAAATAAGCCAGGCCAAGGGAGTGCAATCCTGATTTACCTCAAGTTAATATATTGTTTTGTGGGTGTAACAGTTAGTAGAAAATGCTCATCTTCATTTTTTGGCAACCCCCAATGCTACAGTGGCTGTAAAGAATTGTGAGAATCTGCTCCAGCAGATTTGCTGCAACTTCCCAAACTCTACACAGTGTAGCTTATGATTGGGCTTGCAAGAGATATCTTAAGTAATCAGGTTGACTAGAATTTTCATTTTTACAGTTACATGTTTATTGACTCCGCTGGTATTGGTTTCATGCACAAAAGCTGTTACCAAACTGGCTCTGTCATGGCTGATTCACCACTGCTTATATATCATTTCACTAATTACAGGTGATGTCATCCATTATTACAGACAGAAAATTTGAGGATTACCATTAGAGTTATGTTCACATTCACAAACTGATAGCAGAGTATGAAACAGTAATGTATTCTTTTTATGTTGGAATAATAAGTATTGCTTGTTTTTTTAAAAAAAATACTGAGATTTACAAAATCCATTTGCAGGCAATGAATTTTATAAAACCGCTTATATCATGGAATATGTTTAAGTATCGATTAGTAACAGTCAAACTAGCCCAGAGACGTTTTTGCACTTGATAAAATTTAAATGAAATTAACAACAAAATATAAAGCAGTATAGTAAATTGAGTTTCAAAATGACTAGATAAATGAAATAAGAATGTTATAAAAATTTATTTAGGTTCGTAAATGTGGCAGCCTGGTTCCTGAGGACCACACTTTTCTCAGAGTACCGTAGATGAGAATCAGGTATGATACTCCCAAAGTTCCTGCAGGTGGTACCCCTATTGGAGTTTAGGGAAGTCTTTATTGCCTACCATTATCATCATCCATACAAAAAATAATGAATACAGGAGTGTTTAAGTCATATCACTAAAAATTATGCATCATTTCTATGCAGAGTTTCTTAATTGAAACAGTAAGTCAATTCATAAATCAGTCAACACACATAACACCACACTTGGTACACAGAAGCATTACATGAGGCACTATTTACAAACAATCAGAGGCCAGAACAAACAAATAGTTTAAAACAAAGTCTTATAATAAAAAATAACAAAAAAATCCTCAACATGCAAGCTAACCTTACATCTGCAGAAAGAACCACAATACATCCACCAAAACTGATCTTGACCTTATAATTCTACCTGCTCCATCACTGTTGGTTTGAACTGCAAGGATTACATGGAAAAAAGACTCCACCAGCTGTCTGATTCATCCACCAACAAACTCTCTTACAGTGACTCCATTCCAGAAATCCAACAAGATCTCCAATCTCTCCTCAGATCCTTAGCCCCATCCCAGAACCTCTCCCCAGAGTCCATCTCTCTATTCACTCCTACCATTCCCCACACTCCTACCTTCTACATGCTTCCTTACATCCATAAACACAACCACCCAGAATGCCCCATTGGCCGGTTACTGTGCCCCCACTGAGAGAATCTCTGCTCTCGTAGACCAACACTTTCAACCTATTACCCGGAACCTACCTTCCTATATAAAAGATACCAACCATTTCCTCCACTGACTCTTCACAGTTCCTGTTCCCCCCTGCTCATCACTATTAATGGCACCTCCCTTTACACTAACATCCCTAATGTCCATGGCCTCATTTCTACTGAACACTACTTTTCGCTCCAACGCCTGATGGATTCCAAACGTGCAACTTCCTTCCTAGTCGCCATGACCAACTATATCCTCAAGCCCAATTACTTCTCCTTCAAAAGCCTCACCAACAAACAAATCCAGGGTACAGCTATGGTCAGCTGCATGGTACCATCCTATGCCAACCTATTTGTGGGTCATCTAGGGGAATCCTTTCTAACCATCCAGAATCACAAACCCCTCACCTAGCTCAGATTCAGTGATGACATCTTCTAGATTTGGATTAAGGGTGAGGACACCCTATCCACTTTCCTCCAGAACCTCAATATCTTCTCCACCATTCATTTCACCTGGTCCTACTCAATCCAAAAAGCCACCTTCCTTGATTTTGACCACCTCAAGGATGGCTACATCAGTACCTCCATCCATATCAAACATACCAACCACCAACAACGTCTCCACTTTGACAGCTGCCACTCATTCCATACCAAGAAGCCTGAGGGAATATACAATAGTTGTAGGTAAACAACTAGAATTCACTCAGATACAGATTTATTCACACTTAGCTTCTACACAGATACAAGTCTGGAGGCTAACTGCCGTTCGCGTCCAACATCCTGCCCAAAGCCCTCTCCTCAAAGATAGCACACTTACGCACAGAACAAATATCGATATTTATGGCGCTCTACGCCACATAGCCCCCCTACACCCCCCCCCCCCCCCCCCGCACAGTATGGAGTACGTCCCTGTGAATGGGGGGGGGGGGGGTTGAGAAGTTAGGAAGGTAACGCACAGTAGGAGACTGGGGGGTGGAGCCCGGTACGTCGACGGTGAAGTCAGCAAGCGACGCCGGCGGCTGAAGACGACGTCCCGTCCTGGAGTGGAGGTGTAGCACTTCGTCAGCCGGCAGGCAGAGAATCACCTTGCCAGAAGGCCTAACAAAGGCACGCAAATTGCCACACGCAGCACTTCTGCTCAATTTAAAGTGGCACATCACACGGGATTCTGCACTTCCTCCCTCAATATTGTCACACGCGAGTACCACACACACCGTATCGCCATCTACGACAGGAGATAATTTATGTACGTCATCAGGGTGCACATGTGTTGTGAATTGTTGGATGGCACCTGTACGAGCAATGGTAGGGAGGCAGGGAGGTGTGGGAAAGCCATGGCAGGGGGAAGCATCTGCCAAGAGGGGGGTGGCAGGTGCACTGGACTGCGCAGGAGACAACCTCTGGCGATCAGCTGACAGACGAGGGAGCGTGACCGAAGGCAACAAGGAGCCAGCGTGCATTGAACGGCGTGACAAAATTGGCCACTCGAATTAGATGAACGAGGAGAAGGAACAGTGCTCGGCAGAGAAGCACGCTGTGGAGAATCAATACCCGAATGCATGGTGTGGGAAGATGGATGGCCGCTCAAAGCAGGAGTGGGAGAAATAGGGGCAGAATCAGGGAGGTTCACCTGAGGCTCAATGAAAGCTGGTTTCACTCGGTTGAGTGAGACCGTGATTTCAGAGTCTTTTATGAGGAGATCCATGTTATTCTTGGAGCGTTTGACGACCTTGTAAGGACCTGTGTAGGGCGACTGAAGCGGGGCTTTGACTGAGTTGTCTCTGAGAAACACGTACTCACAAGAGCCTAGCGTGCGTGGGACGTACACGCACGGAGGTGTATGACCAGCCGGAGGTGGCGGCTGAATTTTGCTGCAGTGCAAGCGCACCCGTTCAAGAAGTGAAGGGAGTTCAGAGGGCCGTGGAAGTGGGGTCGGAGTGACTAATTCTCCAGGCAAAACCAGAGGTTGGCCATACACAAACTCGGCTACGGAACACTTGAGGTCTTCCTTGAAAGTCACATGAAGGCCAAGAAGCACGAAGGGCAGTGCCTCTGTCCATAGTGAGTCATGGCAACGCAGGGCAGACTTTAAGGTGCGATGCCATCGCTCGACAAGACCATTGCTTTGGGGGTGGTATGCAGAAGTATGAATTTTGACGATACCACACATTTTACATGAGTCAGAGAGAACTGAAGACTCAAATTGTCGCCCCTGGTCAGTGGTGAGGTAAACAGGTGAGCCAAATCTAGAGATCCACGAATCTAAGAATGCTCGACTTACTGTCTCAGAGGTAATGTTCGGAATAGGCACAGCCTCAGCCCACTGAGTCATCCTGTCAATAGCTGTAAACAAGTAACGGAAACCCTTGGACGGGGGCAAAGGGCTTACGAGGTTGACATGAACATGGTGAAACCGGCCTGGCGGTTGGGCAAAACAGCCAAGGGGTGGAGAAGTGTGCCTGGAAACTTTGTTCTGTTGACACACCATGCATGCCCTTGCCCAAGACTGACAGTCATGGCCCATGTCTCTCCAGACATACCGTTCAGCTACCAGACGGGTGGAAGCTTTGACACTAGGGTGTGCTAATGTGTGTAGTTTGTCAAAGACCTGACGTTGAAGGGGCTTAGGAATGAATGGCCGCAACGTACCAGTTGATTCATCACACCACACTAAGTCAGATATGTCAGAGAAAGTAGAGCCTACCGTTTGGAGAGAGGAGCTGTGGTCTGAAATTAACTGCATGGTATCGGGGTCAGCCGATTGCAACCGAGGTAGGTCCGTTAAGTCAATTAAGGTTGTGACAGCATCAACACGCAAGAGAAAATCAGCGACCACATTGTCCGCTCCTCGGATATAGCGAATGTCATTTGTAAATTGTAAGATGTAATCGATGTGACGAAAGCGTCGTGGGGGCGGATCAGCCGCAGGATTTTTTATGGCAGGAACCAACGGCTTGTGATCAGTGAGCACATAGAAATCTCGTCCCTCAACATCAGTTCTGAAGTGTCTTATGGCCTCATAAACTGCAAGTAATTCTCTGTCGAGTGCTGAGTATTTCTTCTGCACGTTGTTTAGCTTTTTTGAGAAAAACTGCAGGGGGGTCGTAACATCGTTGTATGTCTGACTCAGTACTGCGCCAATAGCATTGTCACTAGCGTCAGTAGTGATAAACATTGTGGCGTCCGCCCGTGGGTGAGCAATAGTGACGGCGGAGGCCAACAGCTGTTTGAGTTCATTAAATGCCTTGTCCATGTCTGGTGTCCATGGTACCTGGCGGGTGCCAGAAGTTTGTGGGCCAGCGAGAGCATCTGTGAGAGGAGCCTGCACCGCAGAAGCGGCTGGCAAATGTTTCCAGTAATATTTAACTGTTTCGATGAACCTGCGTAATTCCCTATAGGTCTAAGGGCGTAGCATCTCGACAACAGGCTTGATCTTGTCCTGTGGTGATGTCAGACCGTCCGATGACACAACATAACTTAGGAATGTGACGGATGACTGGTGCAATTGAGTCTTTTTATTTTTCAGTTCAATACCAGCAGCTGCTAAAATATCTGTCACTACTTGAACGCGCTCCTCACTCTGTTCCAAAGTAGAAGCAAAAACCAATATGTCGTCCATGTATACGAAACAAAAGCCTAGATGGGATAAAGTTTGATTGATGAAACGCTGCCACGTTTGGGGCGCGTTTTTCAACCCAAATGGCATAAATTTGTATTGGAACAGCCCGAAGGGAGTGGTTATGGTAGTCTTTTCAATATCCTCTGGAGCCATAGGAATCTGATGAAATGCATGCTTACAGTCCAAAACAGAGAAGTACTTTGCACCTGTGAGCGCATGATTGAAGTCCGCAATGTGTGGGACCGGGTATTTATCACTGATGGTGCGGTCATTTAAACGCCTATAGTCTCCGACCATACACCGAGTACCGTCTTTCTTTTGGTCAAACAGGATAGGACTAGCCCAGCAACCGGAAGAAGGTTCAATTATTCCCTTTTGTAACAGATCGTCCAATTGTTCTTTTGCAATTTTCATAAGTTCCGGCTTGAGGCGGCGTGGGTGTTGCGATATGGGCGGCCCATCGGTTAGACGTAACCGATGAACTGTGCCATTAGTGACTACTGCAATACGTGGCGCGGCACGACAGTCAGATGTCGGTGACGCAGAGCAGGCAGTGGCGGACGGGCCAAGCTGTGGCGCTGAGGGCAAGGAAGTACAGGTGTGCCACCCGCTCATAGGCTGCGTAAAGGCCGCACACGTGTTAACATGGGTGAGGTTGGTACACTGGTTCTTGGTAGCGGGCCGTGCCGCTACGAGCGCTGTAGGCACGAGTGGGCGTGGCCAAACAGCAGATGGCCGTAGTTCATTGCCACGAGCTTGGCAAGTTAATTGTCCATTCGGAACGCAAGGAGCATGAGCACTCGGGCATATCCTATCATTACAGAAGGGCATGCACTGTCATTACAAGAGGGGGTGCTGACACAGTTTACAAAGTTCACAACATTGTCGTTAACGTGCGCGGGCACGGGAACACCAGATTGGCATGGACTGACCTTGTCTGTAGCCGACGAGTCGTCTGCTTGTAGTGCCGCGACGCGTTGTTGTGTGGAGGCCAACTCGTGGTGTATGTCGCGGAGATGCAGCAGCATTTCCGTACGTTCCATCCGCAACTTCGAAGACTTGGCGCACTCCACTAGCCACTTGTTTATCCAAGATTGCAGCTCCAAGGATAAGTTTACACACTTCTTAGCACAGCACACATGTTTGGTGTTAGCCGAACTGTCACTCGGCGAAGCGAAAGAAATATGTTTGTTATTAGCAGCACCAGACAAGGGCGTGGCGTCAGAAAGCGTCTTAGTGCGTTCACGTCCAGAATGCAGTGCACGGAGCTCACGTTGCCTGGCGGAGTATGCTCTGTCGGCGGCGCGTAAACGTTCATTTACTGGCCTATCTTCATACGCAGAGATTGCAGTCTGGACAGGCAAAGGCAGCTTTTCAGTCCAGATTTCTGCGAGCGTGTCATCAGGCATAACTTGCTCATCGACGAGAAGACGGATGCACCGCCACAGCTGGGATGGAGACCTGTCGCCGAGACGCTCTTCGTAGATGCTGTCGCACATTTTCTCTCCTGGTTTTCGAGACACGCTCCAGTATCGTCTGTTTCACCACAGCATACTTCCCTGCTAGGGGGGGGGGGGGGTGCTTTGACCAGATCGTAAATTAAATCGACGCGGTCGTGAAGATGGTTCATGAGGCAGGCGAAGCGTGCGTCATCTTCCAAAGCACAGACATTGAATGTTTGCTCAACCAGGTTAAACCAGAACTCCGGGTGAGCGGGTTTGAAGTCTGGTAATTTCAGCAGATTCGGCACTGCGGAGGTGCGCTCATTACTTCGGACGGAAGTAGAGCATGCAGAAGATTGCAAGTCCGAATTATTGGCGTCCCGTAATGCAGGAATCGCGAAATTCACTTGACGCCGGGGGGGAGGGGGGGGGGGGGCGGCTGAGAAGCGACGGACGCTCAAACGGTGTGAGGATCGTAGTCAAAATGTGCATTATCATTGACGTGGTAGCTCGGAGAGAAGCCACAAGTGCTTAAGTACGCCGGTGAATGTCCGTTATGCACACAATATTCACTCGACCGTGAGTGGTGGGGCTGGTTGTAGATGTCGGAGTAATTACTGTCCAGCACAGAATTGTTGACTTGCTTAGAAGCAACACAAGGATCCCACACACGTCCACTAGGATGCACACTCGGTGTGATATTTGCTGTTTGGCAAGCATTGAACACCTGTTGACTAGCCGGCGCTGAAGTATACACATGTGGCGGGAACTGATTCGAGTTTGAATTTACTACTGGATTTTCCAAAGTAGCAAAACCTCGCTCGACGCCATGAACTGTATTGAATTGTGTGTTCGACACAGGAGTAGGAATGTTCCGACCAACACTCTGTGGAGAACACGTGGGAAGGTCCAGGCTAACAAAGCCAGAGTCCGCGACCGTTGGCAGTTGGAAGAAACTGGCGGCACTCGATGAATTCCACTGCATGTTCTGGTTGAAGGATTCCAAAGATTCTTGTGGCATGTCCACTACGACGGCAGGAGTGCTGGAGAGATGTTGCTGGAATCTGGGCGGCGGTGAATGCTGAAAAGCCATTGTCTGGAGCTGAACAAAAGCCCTCGTGATCGCGGAGAAACCCGCGTAAATAACCTTCGGGCGGTAACTTGGACGCATATTACACAAATACGGGGTCACCAGTGAGGGAATATACTATAGTTGTAGGTAAACAACTAGAATTCACTCAGATACAGATTTATTCACACTTAGCTTCTACACAGATACAAGTCCGGAGGCTAACTGCCGTTCGCGTCCAACATTCTGCCCAAAGCCCTCTCCTCAAAGATAGCACACTTACGCACAGAACAAATATCGATATTTATGGCGCTCCACACCACAAGCCCCTTCCATACTTACTAGCCGCCTGTGGCCATTATATCTCTAGTCATGAGCAGTCCCTCTCAAAATATAAGAATGGTGTCACTGAGGCCTTCACAGCCTGTAATTACCTCCCCAGCCTTGTGCAAAAACAGATCTCCCATGCCTTATCTCTCCAACCACTGACCACCTCCCTTAAGTGCCGTTATCTGGCCTCAGAGGAGCATTCCCCTACTGACTCAGTACCACCCAGGCTGAAGAAACTGAATTACATTCTCCACCAGGGCTTTCATCATAACCTGAAATGAAGAATGTCATATCTGCTATGCTTCCCACCCCTCCCACAGTGGTATTCCACCACCCACCAGATCTACACAATATCCTCCTCCAACCCTGCACAGCCCATGCTTGCAGCCCCTTGCCTCATGACTCATAATCCCTGTAACAGACATAGATGCTGAACCTGTCTCATACATTCTCCCACCATCTCCCATTCCAGTCTGGTCACAAGCATCACCTATCCCATCAAAGACAGGGCTACCTATGAAACTAGTCATGTGATCTACAAGCTAAGCTGCAACCACTGTGCTGCATTCTACATGGGCATGACAACCAGCAAGCTGTCTGTCTACATGAATGGGCACTGACAAACTGCAACCAAGAAACAGTTGAATGACCCAGTCGCTGAGCACGTTGCCCAACATGATGTTCTTCATTTCAGTGACTGCTTCACAGCCTGTGCCATCTAGATCCTTCCCACCAACACCAGCTTTTCTTAACTGCACAAGTGGAAGCTCTCCCTTAATATATTTTATGTTCCATTAACCCTTTTGGCCTCAGCATTCATTAGTCATTGTCCTTTACCCACCTATCCCTTTTCCTGTCCCCTTCCAGTACTACACAGCTCTCTAGTCCACCAAAACACCCACAATCTTTTTACCTTTCTCCTTCTCGTGTGGCTTCTGTGCATCAAGATTGCATTTTGCATATTGTCTTATTTATAAATTGACTTTTTGTTTCAATCTGATGACCATTGTGGGGAAAAAATTACCTATAATTTTTTAGCAGTGTGACCTACACACTTCTGCATTCATTATTTTGTTGTATTGAAAACGATTATAGTATGCAATAACGACTTTCCGAATGTCCAATATAGGCGCCACCTCCAGGAAAATTTCCTCATGCTAACTGAGGTTAGGTTGTCAGTTTCTACATGTATCCAGTTTCATGATTAGTTGCAATATACTCCTTTGGATAATGATTATCATGACTATTTTCCTATGTGGTGTAATATTTATCCTCACCAGACGGTATGTGTGTGATAGGTTCGACATTGCACTTTGTGACATGCATTGAGTGTTTGGTATTTTATGTAACAAATTGTAACTTTAGCCTTTTGTTTCACAGGATGATCTGAGAATGCGTTATGAATAAAAACCTGAAATTATTCATCATAAACTAATAAAAGGAGTTATTTTTCAATTTTGGCTTTTGTCATATTGAAATTGGGAAAGTACAAATACACCAGGTTATTGTAATTTATCGATAAGGAATTCTATTTGGATCTGGAACAAGGAATGTCAGAAAGCTCTTATGCTATGTTAACTGCTTTGTATAATAGTAACTTGCTGTATAGACTAGTCTTATCCTTACTCGTCCTTGCCGTTTTCTATGTGGCTGATGGTAGCAATGATAGTCTCAATGGAAATCTGTTTTGAATAAAGACTGTAAATGGGGAAGATACATCCCAAACAATTGCTTCCACAAGCAGGATGCTCCAAACACACCAAAGAACTTACACTGTAACTGCGAAGGAATTCATTAGGAGTGGATAGTAATAACATTGAGGAGGAGGAGGAGGAGGAGGAGGAGGAGGAGGAGGAAGAAGACAAGAGTTGAGGATTATGTATCTGAAAGAGGCTAAAGATGAGAAGATATGAAGATGGTTCGAAAAGTTCTCGGAATCACCAGGCAAGGTCAGTGCTAACGCAACGAGTTGTTCACATGATATTCATTGGACTGTTGAGTCTAAACACATGCCACATCAGTGATCTTGGAAGAGAGCTGTGGCAGTGATGTGGCTCTGTTGTTGTTGCCGTGTAGTGATTTGCAAAGATGGAAAAACATCGAGATTTGAGCAGTGATTAAGTATTCCGTAAAGAAAGGTATGAAAGCAAAGGACATTCATGCTGATTTCCAGAATACACTGGGGGCTCTACTCCTTCATATTCAACTGTTTCCAAGTGGACAAATGAATTTAAATTTGGTCGGGAGAGCTTATATGATGATCTGCACAGTGATCGGCCAAGATGTGTCATAACTTCAGAAACCATTGCAAAAGTGGACAAAATGGTCATGGAGGATCGCCGATTGAAAGTGTTTGAAATTGCTCATGTTTACCAGATGTTATCTGAAAGTGTATATCACATTTTAACTGAAGAATTAGAAATGAAACAAATTGCTGCAAGATGGGTGCCATGACTCTTGATGCTGGAACAAAAACACATGAGGATGGCCCATTTTAGAAGAAACAAAGAAGATTTTTTGCACCAGTTTGTAGCCACAGATGAAACTTGGGTGCGTTACTATACCCCAGAGACAACACAACAGTCAAAGCAGTGAAGACATGCTGATTCTCCACCACCAAAGAAAGCAAAGACAAATCCTTCAGTGGGAAAGTTCATGGCATCAGTGTTCTTGTATGCGAAGGGGATTCTGTTTGTAGATTATCTCCCTACTGGGCAAGCAATTACTGGAGAACACTGTACTAACCTCCTGGATAATTTGCAACAAAAGATACATGAAAAAAGGCCAGGTTTAGCAAGGAAGAAATCATCTTCCACCAAGACAATACGCACCTGCACACATGTGCCGTCACCATGGCAAAATTACACGAACTAAGGTATAAATTGTTGCCACACCCACCTTATTCACCTGATATGGCTCCATCAGACTTCCATCTCTTCCCAAAACTGAAAATTTTTCCTGATGGACGAAGACTCACTTCAAATGAAGAATTGATAGCCAGAGTTGACAACTATTTTGCAGGTCTGGAGGAAACTCACTTTCGAAATGGGATCAAGGCACTGGAGCATCGGTGGACCAAGTACATTAATCTACAAGGAGATTACATTGAAAAATAATAAAATTTTCAGTGATGTAAGTACTTTCTTTCTATTCCATTCTGAGAACTTTTCAAATCACCCTTGTATTTAAAACTGTCTGCAACAGTAAACATAGAAACCTGAATCATTATGATAATTTGAAACTAGTGAGATGTTGCTTTGGTAAAATGGACTGTGAGAAGGTTGATAAATAGCACACAATGGAATACTATTTAGAAGAATGAATTTAGTCTGAGGTCATTGGAGATTGTGTTGGCCAGAACAGTATATTGACAAACTTATTAAGTATATTCTTGAAAGCTATGGACACTTTGGTGCTCAGAAATTTACAGGAAAAGGTATACTTCTACAACATGGCAAAACAGTAAGGAAACAAATTTCAATTTGTGACTGTTGCCAACAAGTGAAAGTAAGTAAGAGAACTCGTCAGGGTCAGATGTAAAACATACAACCTGAGAAACCTATGAGTCTTTTTGCCTTCACATTATACAGCTTGTTACCACAAACAAGAGGGGGGTACTGTTTAATATGTGTCATATTGGACATATTTTCTAAGTATATCAAATTATACGCTGTCAAGCACACAAGTAAAGCACTGACTGCAAAAGTACAAAAGAACTATTTTACACAAGTAGATACACTAGTAACAATGATGTCTGATAATGGATCACAGTTTGTCTCAAAATCTTGGAAAGCATTTATTGAGAGGACAGGAATAAAATTCATTTCAATATCTGCTTACCACTCAGCCAGTAAGCGAGGTGTATGAGAGAGATTAGTAGGTTCTACAGGACTTATTGCAGTGATAAACACACATCTTTGACTGAACACTTAGGTAATTTGAACAGATTGCGGCACATATCCACAGGTTTCCCACAACATGAAATAGTATATGATAAAAAAAATAAAAATAAAAAAAGTTGATTTTGTTAATGAGCTCATTGAAATTCCTGAATCTAAACCTATTTCAGCACAAGAAAAAGAAGCTGTTGTGAAAGAAATAATGAAGAAACAAAGGAATTCAAGGAAGAAGAGACACAATGCTAGGGTTAAAATAACACAGCTGAAGTAGGAGATTTAGTCTTAGTTTAGACCCACAAGAGATCCAAACTGTTAACTGCTGAGTTAAAAAGTTCTTTGATATCTATATACGCTATTTACACCTACAGTGAAAATGTACCTAATTCATTAAATAACAGATTACAAGCAGCAGGTATTTTCTGTGATTTGTCAAAGGCATTTGATTGTGTGAACCACAACATCCTTTTAAATAAATTAGAATTCTATGGTGTCACGGGCAGTGCTGCAAAATGGTTCAAGTCATACCTCGCTAACAGGAAACAAAGGGTGTCAGTGCAAGGGACTAATGAATTAAGTCATCAGTCATCATCAGAATGGGAAGAAATTACATGTGGTGTCCCACAAGGATTCATAGTGGGGCCATTGCTTTTTCTTGTGTACATTAATGATCTCTCATCAGTTACACTGCCAGAAGCAGATTTTTTTTTTTTTTTTTTACAGATGACACAAGTATTGCAATAAATAGAATGTCGAATGTAGTTCTAGAAAGATCTGCTAATGATATTTTCATGGACATTAATAAATGGTTTAAAGCCAACTCACTGACATTAAACTTCGAAAAGACTCACTATATGCAATTCAGAACCTGTAAGAGGTTTCCACCCAGCATATGCATAAAGTATGAAGAAGAGCAGATAGAAGAGGTGGACAGTCTTAAATTCCTGGCATTACACCTTTATAATAAATTCAGTTGGGAGGAACACACCACAGAACTGCAGAAATGCCTTAATAAATCTGTATTTGCAATTCGAGTGTTAGCTGACATAGGTGACATAAAAATGAAAAAGCTTGCATACTTTACCTACTTTCATTCCATAATGTCATATGGTATAATATTTTGGGGTAACTCTTCAAGTCAAACAAAAGTTTTCATAGTCTAAAAGCGTGTAATATGTATTATTTGTGGAGTAAACTCACAGACGTCCTGTAGAAACCTCTTCAAAGAACTGGGTATACTAACTACTGCCTCTCAGAATATTTACTCCTTAATGAAATTTGTCCTAAATAAAATATCTCTTTTTCCAACAAACAGCTCAGTTCATGCAGACAATACCAGGAACAAAAATGATCTGCATAAGGACTTAAAAGCACTTACTTTAGTTCAAAAAGGGGTCCACTACTCAGGAACACTTATCTTCAATAATTTGCCAGCAAACATAAAAAATCTAGTTACAAATAAAGATCAGTTTAAAAGGAGCCTGAAAGACTTACTAGTGGCCAACTCCTTCTACTCCATTGTCGAATTTCTTAATAGAAACAAATGATGTATATATATTCATACTATTAGTATTGTTATTTCAGCTTTAAGAAAAATATTGACATGTTCCACATCCAAGAGGATCTCCTCAGCACAGATCTATGGAATGAAAAACTTGTGGTGCCGATGAGGTCGACACCAGCATTGATATATGCTTTTCTCTAGACTCCGAGCATCGTCTTTGGACCCTAAGCTAAGATTATCTTTGCTTTCTTCCGCCATAGCTAGTTCTTTGTAAGCCTTGCTTGTATAAAGAGGTGAATAAACGAACTACTGCAAAATGGGAGTGTTGTTTGGTGTAACCGACCCGAACTTCCTCCTCACTGGTGACCCCGAGTTGTAACGTCTTCCGTTTTCGCCGTTTTACTGTGTCTGCGGCCTCTGCGTCAGTTATTTTCGTGTGTATTACATAGACACAACATTCAAACAATGACTTCGGCCCAACGCCTAACACCGGATTTTGTGATCGACATGCATCGTGTTGCGGGTGATGTACACCCACCAGGACCGCAACACGATGCCTCTCACTCGACAATTACGCCGATTTCGCGGGACGTTTTAGAGCCTGCAACAATAAGTGAGGTTAGGAGTGTGCATGACTGTGGCTATCAAATGCCTTTCTTCCCACCACATGGTCCCTCCCTCATCGACTGTGCAGTTACCTCTTACGGATCTCTGTGCAGTGCGGGACCAATGCCGATTTCTGCAAATGCTTTGTTGGACAACCTACCACTGCCAGGACAACGATTTGCTACGCCACAATCCATGCTGTACCGTGTGGATACCTGCCACGTGGCAGGAGCTGTTTCGTTCGCAGGTCAACCTCCTCAGCAACCGAACATGCCCGCACCTGCCTCGGTTCAGCATCAGCACGTGCCTTCCTACTTCGATTCCTCAGACTGCAACATGAACAATAACTTGTTATCTGTGCCTGACCCCCACCTCCATCCCACTGCTACGCCTCAGTGTTTTGTGCCACGACATTCACCTTATCCGCACACCGTTTTGAGTGGAGTGACTATGAACAGTGAACATTCGCACATTCCGTCCTTAGTTCAACATCATTTCCCACACTGTGCTTCTGGACAGCCCACATCTCCGCAGCTTCCCTGCAACACAGGTGGCCCTGGCTCTGATCAAACGTCAAGCTTTCCGTGTACTAACATGCGTTCTCAAACTTTGAACTTTTTCTCACCTGTCATCCATGCACCAGCTCCAATCAAGCTTCTGCTACCGTTCTCGGTACATGTCAGTGCCTCATCCGCGTCGGTCTTTCACGACGCGTCAATCCGAACACACCCACAATGTGTTGAGCTTCCGCAACCGCAATCGACTCATTATGGTGTCTCACCCGCGTCAGCCTTCCACGTCACGATGGATCGCGCTCAACCACAACGTGTCACATCACGCTGCCTCCCGAACAGCCGTTGTTGCCACATCCCCTGGAGGCACACTCTCCTGGAATATTACAGCAACAACAGCTCGTTTCATGCAGTGCCCTGACGAACTCCACTCGACCTGTTCTTCCGAACACTCTACAATGCTTACCGACGCTGCCACCATTTAATCCCGACAGAGCTATAACCTGGTTCAAAATTGTGGACGAAGTGTTCGACCATTACAAAATCGACGAGTCAACCAGGTTTCTGTGCCTCATCACCCACCTGCACGACCAGGAGGACTTGATTGCTGATCTGGTCGACGCCCCGGACTCATCTGTCCAGTACACTCTAGCCAAAGAGACAATTTATGTCTGCTTGCACGCTCAACTGAGGCGGCAATACGGCAAGTGCTCCACGTCGAGCAACTAGGCAATGACAAACCTTCCCAGCTCTGGGGACGGCTATGTGCCCTGGTCAGCGCCGACCTACTCTCTGACACAGCTCTCCTCACCATCTGGACAGATAAACTACCTCCCCACATCTGCTTTGATCTGTCTCAGAGGTCTCCCGAACCTGTGGAGCAATGAATGACAATTGCTGACAAATTACATGATGCATCACTGCTCTATTTCGCCAGCCACTGCCTACCTGGTAAGTCTCAGGTTCAGGCTTCTCGTCCCGCGGCCGGACGCGGCTGGGGCTGCACTGTACCGACTGTTCCGCTCCCTCCGGGACGCAGTATACGTCACCGGCTCCGCCCACGGCCGTGCCCCCTCCTGCAACTGAGTCTGCTGCGGCCACTGAACCTCTGCCACCGCCTCTGACAATGAACTTTCTACAGGAAACGCAACCGCACCACCCGTACTGTTACTTCCACACACGTTTTGGTGAGGCAGCACGGAACTGCAGACCACCCTGCTACTACCCACGTGCCTCCTGCACACAACATGACAGGCACCCTCCAGTGCTACATTCTGTCCAGGAATGACCCGATAATTGCGGACGACTTTACATTAAAGACATTTCATCGGGATACCTTTTCCTAGTGGACACAAGTGCCGATGTTTTGCTGCTGCCTACGTCCTTAGCGTCGTCGAACATCCGCCCTCATCATATTTCACTGCAGGCAGTGAATTCAACTAAACTACAATGCTCGGGTTCAACTTCCCACGTCGTCTCACTCTCCGCAAACTGCAAACTCGAGTGGACTTTTTTAGTGCGCGAAATTGACGAATCTATACTTCTCATTGACTTCTTGCGACATCACAAACTTTCACCGGACCTAGTGCGAAACACTGTGTTTCGGCACCTGTCCAAGACTCACTTCCCCTGTGCTCCGTCGAACAAACCACCCGTGACAAATTGATCCTGGCTCATCTCATCCGTACATGCTCGTCTCTGTCGACGACGTTACAAGAAACCACGCATAAGTGCCTTGTTGAGGTCTAAAACGTCGCTCGCCTACGCAAGGAAAACTTCGAGCTCTCCCTACGGCTTCATGAAACTCGGCTCCAGCTCTCCGACACAGCAAAGGAATTACAGACACTGCAGCGAGGACAAAGCAAGGTCAGTAAGTACGCCGAATCTGCTTGTAGTCCCAGCAATCGAGCCTCCGTGTGCTTACCTCCCGCTACCCCTCGCAACTGTGCTATCATGTCTTCCATAACGTGTACTGACAGTTCCACAGGGCCATACCCCCCTAACACGGCAGCATTTGACACTCGGCCGGACACGAGTGCACATGCACGACGAGCGTCACGTATACCCGAACTGACAGCTCCTACTCCTCCCCTCGCGGACAGCACCTCAACCTATGCAACTTCGGCTCCTGCGCGCCACCGTGTGACCGCCACTGACAACACAAACAGTGCACTCGCGCCTAGCACTTCGCCCGCGGTCGTGCTGTCACAGGCCGCGCCCTCGGATAATGGACTCACTAACGGCTCACGAGCTCTACCGAGCTCACCTGACCTTGGTGCCACTGCTTCAGGCTGGCGGCCATCTTGTCGCGTTGACTCCTGGGACACGTTTCCACCTCGACTCCCGTCAGAGCCGTCGAGTGACTCCAAACACCACGACCACACCTTGTCCGCCCTGCCCACCTCACATTGTAAACAAACCGCCTCCCGCGCCGCCGGCAACATTTCCGTCGTCACTAACGGCACGGTTCACAAACTTCGCCTCACGCCAGGTCCCCCGATCTCCAGTAAACCACGTCGACTTTGTCCCGAGCCCCTCTCCGTCCTTAAAAAGCAGATTTCTGAACTTCTAAGCTCCGGCGTCATTGAACCCTCTGCCAGTAGTTGGTCTACACCCATTCATATGACACCCAAGAAAGACGGGTCCAGGCGCATGTGCAGTGACTACCGTCGACTAAACGAACGAACAATTATGGACACTGTAATGGTCACCTAGTAGTAGATATTGCTAATTGCTATAATCGCACTATTTCACTCCAATTTACGGAGCTAGTTAGCACTTGATGTTAGGTTGGCGCCATTAAAATGCATTGTAGTAATCGCTGCTGCTTGCTGGATCGCTGCTGTGTCTTGATGCTGATGCTGGCTCTAAATCTGGTTGTCTAGGGTAAAAACATGAGGTCCCGTGTTTTTTATGTGCTTTTGATGATAAAGGACGAGCGAAACCAACAAATATGCAAACTTCAAATATTTATTACTCTGGTGGCCATCTTAACTTCACTGTCCACCAAAGACCATGACACAACACAAAGTAGTACTTCCTTTACATGTTCTTTGCATTGTTTATCCAACTCAAACAATAACACACAAACACACTTTACCAAAGTGACGTTCCGACTGCGCCCAGACCCTTCTTGCTGCTTGTATTTATAACATTGTCAAAGAACTACTAAAAAGAGATATAGTTTATAAGTTGGTTGGTTGGTTGGTTTTGGGGAAGGAGACCAGACAGCGAGGTCATCGGTCTCATCGGATTAGGGAAGGATGGGGAAGGAAATCGGCCGTGCCCTTTGAAAGGAACCATCCTGGCATTTGCCTGGAGCGATTTAGGGAAATCACGGAAAACCTAAATCAGGATGGCCGGACGCGGGATTGAACCGTCGTCCTCCCGAATGCGATATAGTTTATAAGTCACATGTACATCTGTTATCATAATTTGTGCAGAAAAGTTATTAATTTGCATCGAGTGACATAATTTAACATGTTATTAAAATGAAAGACAGATTTGTTGACTTGACAGAATAATTCTTTGTTACAACAAGGCCGTTTTTTTAGAAGTTTGTCAATTGACTTCTCTAATTTGCATAAATAAGTAAGTAACATGAATTATTAAGAATTACATTGGTTTTCGTCTAAAATAGGATTGATTACGTGAATACTGAGTGAAAACGCTCCTAGTGAACAAATAGGTTTCACTGGGTGATTTTTATTTAAGGAGATCCAAAATACCTAAGTTGGCCACTATTTTTCGTACTTCATATTAATTATTTAAGATAAACTTAGTGTTTTTACATGATGACATTTGCTGTATCAGTGATCAAGTGATATTAACTTTTGTGTGGGTCAGTTATTCAGTATAATTTAATGGGTTGACTGTTTATGGAGACATGTTGTGCAATCATTGTTAACATACACAATAACTTTTCTATAATCATAAATACTCGTTAAACTGGTTGAATTTGGAGGGTATCGCATACTTCATTAAAGTAAAGCCTTTAATATGTTCCGTTACAACACCTACCCCATACCCAACATTGCTGACTTTACCAGTTCCCTCGCAGGTGCGACCACTTTCTCTGTCATTGATTGCAAACGGGCCTGCCACCAGATCCCCATGGCACCTGAAGACATCGAGACGACAGCAATCACCACCCAAATCGGGTTATTTCAGTTTCGATTCATACCCTTCGATCTGAAAAACGCAACCCAGACCTGGCAACGTTTCATCAACGAAGTGCTACTCGACCTAAAATTCTGCTTTACATATATTGTTGACATTCTTGTGTTCAGCTCCTCCATCGAGGACAACATTCGACATGCGCAAACTGTGATGAACACTCTCGCGGCAGCAGGCATCGAGACCAACCAGGACAAATTGCAGCTACATCAACCCGCTGTCACTTTTCCCGGTTTTCGGGTCTCTTCCGACGGCATTTCACCGCCCCCTGAGAAAGTACAAACAATACTAAACCTACCCACACCTGTGTCATTCAAAGAGCTCCGGCACTTTCTGGGGACGGTTAATTATTATCGCCGACATCTACCTCGGGCTGCGAATATTCAGACTCCACTGACGGACGCCTTGGCAGGCACCCACACTTCTGGATCTCGGCCCGTTCCGTGGGCCCCTGCTATGACTGACTCTTTCACCACCCTCAAGAATCTTCTTGCCGAGGCCTGCACCACCGTGCACCCTCATCCCAATGTGCAGCTTTTCATCACCACAGACGCTAGCAATACTGTCATCGGCGCTGTCCTTAGCCAGACTATCGACGGCCAGACTTCGCCTCTGCAGTTCTTCTCACACAAGCTCACCAATGCACAACAGAAATATTCCGCGTTTGACAGGGAGTTGCTCACGGTCTACGAAGTGATCAAGCATTTTAAGACTGATGTTGAGGAACACCTTTTCTATGTTTTAACGGACCACAAACCCCTGACTGTGGCCATTACAAACCCGCCAGCTGACCCGCCTCCTCGCCGCTTCAGATGCATGGACTTCATATCTCAGTTCACCACCGATGTCAGACACATAAAGGGTGCTGACAATATAGTTTCTGATTTCCTTTCACGACTCGACACTGTCCATTCGCTGTTCGACCTCTCTGAACTGCCTAACCACCAACCCGCCGACGAGGACACACAAAACCTGATTTCAGACTCAACCTCCTCACTACACTTCGTCCGCACCACCTTCCCTGGCATTTCTGGTGAGATCTGGTGCAACGACAGTACAGGCACGCTCCGTCGAGCTGTCTTCAACGCATTGCATAATTTAGCCTACCCTGGTGTTTGTGTGTCCGCCCACCTCACAGCGGAGCGCTTTGTGTGGAGAAATGTCAACAAGGATTGCCAGCAATGGGCACGCTCCTGCATCGCGTGCTAACGATGCAAAGTACACAAGCACACTTCACCCCCCATTGGCGCCTTTTCGATCACTTTTGGGCGTTTCCAGCACATTCATATTGACATTGTCGGCCCTCTAGCCCCCCTCTAATGGCTCTCGTTATGTTCTCTCGTCTATCGACTGAACAACCTCGCTGGGTCGAGGCTGTCCCCCTTCCCCAATATTACAGCAAAAACTGTTCCTCGAGCTTTAGGATGTCAGTCGTGATGTCCAGCTATCATCACGACTGACCAGAGCAGACAATTTGAGTCGGCCCTGTTCAACGAGATTTGTAACATTTGCGGCATCCGGCACATCCATACCACAGCATATCACCCGCAAAGTAACAGACTAGTCGAGCTCTGGCACCGCACTTTCGAGGCGGCTCGTCGATGCCACGGCTCTCTTTGGACGCCCTTCCCCTTGTGGTACTCGGCATTCGTGCGATCTATAAAGAAGACCTCAAAGGCACAATAGCCGAATTCATATACGGCCAGAACATTGCTCTCCCTGGCGAACTCGTGAGTCCTTCTGCTTCCCTCCCTCAGTCTGACTTACCTTCCTTTGTGAACCGCGACAGACGCCACTTCATCAATCTCCACATGACTCCGCCCGCCAGCCATTCCTGCCCTAAGGTTTACATCCCAAAATCTCTGGACAATTGTGAGCACGTCATGCTCCGAGATGACACCATCTGTGCTCCCCTCCAACCTCCATATACCGGCCCGTATCGAGTTCTCCAGTGCTCCACAAGATTCAGCTGTCACAGTCTCTATCAACAGATTTAAGCCTGCTCATGTCGAGCCTTCTTCTACCCCCCTTCAGGCCACGACCACGCCACTCACTGTCGTGG